>NC_089813.1:11916005-11971005 GCF_029633855.1 Hoplias malabaricus | reverse complement strand
ATATATATGTGTGTGTATATAAACTCAAGGGAATATGCTTAAGAAGTTATGTAGAAGTGTCATGTAATTAACGCTCCATGTTTCATCTCGAGAGGTCATGCTGCAGCTGACTTCCACCAGTAGTTTCTTCACGTTGACCCTCGTTCATCAGCTGTCTGTGACTGTTTCCAAGTTTCCTTCACGGTGTACATTTGAGAGTAATATTTTAACAGCTGGAAATATAATGAAAATATCAATGCCATCAATAATATTAGCAAAATAAAGAAGCAATGATAACATTAAAAACATTCTTGTACGAATGGGACAGTACTTCTTTATTATGATCAAAACAAATCTTATGACTCCATTGCAGTATTTTTGCTTTTCTTTTAGATGAAGTTAATTACAGTCTTTAAAAAATGCTGGTATTTTACAAGAGATGCCCACAGTAGAATGTCTTTAAAAAGCTGTATTTGTTCATTTCACGTTGCATTATTTCTTTAGTCAGTGTCGGTTACTGGTGGGTGGGACGTTGGAGCGTCACGTAGTGTCTTTACACAGCTCTGTTGTTTTTCGAATCCTGGGTTTGATCCTCACCTCGAGTCTGGTGTGTTCTCTCTATGACTGTGTGGATTCCTCCAGTCCAAAAAACGAAAAAAGGGAGTGATTCCATGTGATGTACTGGTGCACTGTCCAGGATGTGTCCCTGCCTCGCACATAATGTCTGAGGGTAGCCTCTGAACCCACTGCAACCTTGAAATGGTTGAACACTTAACAGAAGGTGAATGGATGGTACACTTTTAACACCTCAACACTGTACAGAATTCTGGCCTTTAGAGGGAACAGTGCACTCACAGCTTGAGCCCAAACGTCACCTACGAGGACAACTATTACCTCAAGAGCTTTGAAATGCTTCATTTTATTGGGTATTTGTCAAAATATCTGTAGAATTAGGGTGTGCTTCATGTAAGTTGTATTTAAATGAGGAAAAGCTGGAGCGTGTCGTATGTAAATTAGGAAGCTTGTGGGTGGACTTCTTTTTTTCCCACGAGCTGAGTCTCGTTCGTGTGTTTTGCTTGTTGTACGACAGTCTCCTTAATAAGAATCTGAGTTTGTACGTCACTTACAGTGTGCAGCACTGACGAATAAGGGCCGTTACGCTTATTAATTAGTCGTCTGTTTATGAACTGGATTCGTAGTGAAGTGGTAGTGCAGTTAGAGGCCTGGCTGAGATGAGTTGATGATGTTTGGGAACGGGTCGGCTCCTGGCAGGCAGACAGATGTGAGCACATGCAGATCCTGAGAAACATCTGGAGTCCCATGTTCACAAGTTTCACGTTCATTTTTGGAGAGTGTGTGGGAGGCGTTGAGTTTTGGTGCGTGTGAAGAACGATCACTGTGAGCGGAGGTATTGAAATGGAAGAAGTCTTTTGTGAATTTACTGTAAATGTGAATTGTTCTGCAACATCAATAAAAAAAGAAGCAAAGCTAACAGTGTGGAGGCTCAGCTCTCTTGGGTAAATAAACTCTTGATCTGTGCCGTGAGGAGCCCATGCGCTGCATAAATTTATGCTTTCTCTGCTGCAACACACCTGAGCTCAGCTTACGAAAGGCTTGTTAATGGCCCCATGAGCTGAACCTGGTGCTTTAGAACAATGAAAATGTGCAGTCCAAGGATCTAGGATTAAATACAAGGAGAAAAATAAAAAATAAAACAGACACATACTGATTTGTCAAAGTTCATATGTTTATTTGATAAAATTTCCCTCTTTCTCCGTGAAAGCAACACATTAAAATTACAACTGCATCAACGAACTTTCTCACACTATCATCCATAATACTTCTCTTAGTTTAGACTCCAGTCAAAACCAGTCGACTTTCTAAAACCATAAAAAAAAAATAAAAAAAAAGTCCACAACTTGGTCCTCGAGGCCTTGACCTGCGTAATCACACAAGCACTTAAACTCACGCATCGTAACGTTAAGCGCAAATGGTCAAACCCCTTCACTGCCAAGGTTATATTAAACAGGCCAACAGATCTGAGAATATATATATCCTTCTTTATTCTCCCTTGAAGACTTCAAGGAGTTATACTTTAAAAGCATTTCAAATAAAAAGCAAGAACACAACCAGTAAAACGAAACCAGATTGGATCAATCTGTGACCTCTGAGCAGTGCAGGTTAGGAGGACGTTCCCATATTCATTTTCCTTTCACATTAAACATAAGCTATAAAAATCATACACAAAGCTATAAATATTGCTATGGAAATTTTCACTATACAGTCCAGTGCATCATTGGCTCTTCCCCAGCATTGGGTTCAGTGCGTAAAAATAATGGCAGGAACCTCCCTGGTCCCTTCAGTCCACGTTTTAATAGCCTCCCAACAGGAAGTGACGTCCCCGTCTTGCGTGAACAGGCTTTAATGTGTACTGGGATTGCATAAAAATGAAACACAAGCCGGCCACGACGAGAAGAAGAAGAAGAAGAAAAAGAAGAAGAAGAAGGCTTTGATAAATATCAGAAACAAAAGATTGTTTTTGTTCCGATTCGATTTCTTGCTCTTGAGCTTCCCTTTCTTGAGCTTGTTTTACGCTGGACTACAGGAATGTCGGTTTGCTTATGTTTTGATTGGCTCAGGACCGCGAGGCTTGGATTGTGATTGGCCGAGACCTGTGGAGGCTGAGTTCGGATTGGCTGGTGTTCAGGCTTCACTGCAGCACTCATAGATGTTGTCCTCCACCAGCGCAATCACATGTTCAAACTTGTGCTGGAGCTGCGTGCGCCTCGCGGTGGGGTTGGCGTCCAGTGCGCTCACCACCTGCGAGAGACGAAAACAGACGTGAGGTGATTACACATTCGTTTAAGACGCTGGTTTACTGTTTTAAAATATCACATCTTCTATTAAAATACACCCCTGGCTCCTGAGTGGCACAGCACTGACCCTCTCACAGGGATGCTTTTGTGATATCCCTCAGATCGCGCTCTTTCTCTCTCTCTCTCTCTCTCTCTCACTCTGTCTCTCTCACTCTGTCTCTCTCTCTCTCTCTCTCTCTCCCTCTCTCTAGTCAGGACAGGTTATAAACTGGTTTCTAACAATAAAATAATAAATATATATTAAAATAAATCACAGCAGTGGTCACTGGACAATGTTCATGGTGTTTATAAATATTTTTTATCCTGCTACAGCTTTCTCTTCCAGTAACACACTTCCTCACACTTTCTCACAATGTTTTTGAAGTGCCTTTAAAAGGGCTTCCTGCTACTTCTTTTTCCAAGTGTTTGGAAAGGTTTATTTTCTCTGTTACGTCACTCAGACGTTTGCAGTGAACTTTCAAACGTTTGGAATCAATGTTTATAACGATGTACTACGACTACTGTCACTTCTAAACGTTTAACTTTACTGTGACGTAGGAGTCCAGACAAGTTCATGTAAACGCTGTGAATGAATGAATGACAGTTGTTAGAAGTGTCCAGAGCAGCGCAGTAATGAACAGATAAGAAAGTGATCTCAAGGCACTTAACTGATTACAATGTAGCATTATGTTTTATACAGTGATGTCCAAATACTGATAGACCACGTTTATCTTTTTACGTGTGGCACATTTAAATGTGTAATGTGTACGAGTGAATTGTAAATATATAAACTCAACTGTACTGTTTAGCTTTAGGTCAGTAGCGAATGATCACTGGTGGATTACTCAGTGACACAGAGCTGATGACGGCGGGAACAGAAGAGCGCTGAGTAATAAAAGAAGTGGGCTTTCAGAGTCGTGTTTCTGCTTTCCCGTCCTTCACCTCACTTCTGCAGCGCTACCTCACCATCTGCCTCTGTGGCAGGAGAAGAGAGAGACTGAACAATTTGGCCACTCTACACACACACACACACACACACACACACACACACACACACGCAGACAGCGTCACACACAGCGCACCCTCACAATGAGCCGCTGCTTCAGCTAAAGCTGCTGTTTTCCAAACCCACATGCAGCTCCTCTTTCATGTCCCACCGAGTCCATTCACTCAGTCCTGCGCTCACAGTGAAAGAGCTCAATCACACACACACACACGCACACATTTGCAATCAGCACTGTTTCACTGCTCGCTCCGGTCCTGCTGAGCCGGGAGAATGAGCATTAAAACAGCCCCATGGATTAGCATCAGGGTGCCAGGACACACACACACACACACACACTCACTTAAACGTTCGAGGTGAGATGGAAAGAGGGCACCCTTTATGAGGCATGAGGGAGATACGTATCTGTGGACATAAGCTTGCTGTGAGCCTCGTTATAAAAGTCTACTGTCTGAATCCTTCGCTCCGTGACTCTATTGAGAGCATGTTGTAACAGTGCTGTACCTGAGGGCGGTATCTCTTGGCGTATTTGTAGATTTCAGTGAGGGCTAAGTTGGTGTTGAACTCATTCCTGTATTTCTGTAAAACACAAAGACCACAGGGAGAGAGAGAAAAGTGTTAAACAAAGCTTCTGTTGCTTGAACCCGTCTTTACACCCAACGTCTCATTGTTCACAGAGGAGAAGGGACTGTTACGATGTAAACAAAGTGATTCAGAGTCGTGTGATGAATGTGAGGTTCAACAGAAACAGAGCTGCTCACAGGAGACAACGATCGCACTCAGGGTTTGATTCCTGTAAAATCTACTAAATTAAGTTATTACACATAATATTTACCAATGTTCTTGAGAGAAGCTTGTGGCCTTAATCATGTCTTTTATTTAATGCAGACAGTATGTGGCCAAAAGTTTTCAGACACTCCGTCCTGAAATGAAGGCTATTAAAGAGAGTTGTCCCCACTTCAGGGAAGACTTAAGACTTGGAGCTGTTTCACTGAAGGCTTTCTGATCATCATAACAACTCATCATGAGTGTGGTAGATAGCTCTATCACCAACAGAGAACCCAGTTTCACTGCCCCAGTGCTGGGATTCTTATTTTCCTACCTGTATTTGGCACTTAGGCCCTTAGGCTTAGGGGTGTGTTCAGTTCAATTGGCCAGTGCTTCTCACATATATCACCACACGCCTGAGTTAGCAATGGGTGCACATTACAATACTGTAAATCACCAGTCAGAAGTACACATCTTTAGTAAAGGAAACGGCTCTATACAGAACCTTCTGCACGATTAAAGGGTTCTTCAGATGGATGGAGCTTTGCATCGTAACAACAGAAGAAGCCTGGTGTGGAACCCTCCACAGCACATTCTCCATCGATCTCAAGAACCCCGTCACCCATTGTTGGCAAGGGCTCAGTTGTTTCTCGGTGTAATATTCTCCTACACAAAAGCATCCAGTTTGCAGAAAGCAATTTGCATAAAACTGGACTCCTAGTTGTTATTTATATTAACCGCATTAGCATTTTTGTTCTCATTGTGAAACTTGTGCCGTGCGCTCCGTCCCTCACCCGTGACTCCTCGGCTAAGTGGGCGTTCATTTCCTGCTCACTGAGAGGGGCCATCTCTTGGATCTGTTTGTAATAGCACTGCACTCTCTTCTTGTACTCCGGGATCTCTTTAGCATACAGCAGCTTATTGGTGGGGGAGTCCTGTGGATTCAAAGAAGAAACATGAATAATTAACGGCGTATCTGCTTTAGTGGTTAATATGACCCTGTACCGTTCACAATAAGAACAAATAATCTCAGAACCGACAAAAGCTGAATTCAACCAAGAAATCGTAAAAAAGAATCTCAAAAACAGATTTGTGAAGAGAATACATTCATACTTCAGACCTCACTGGCTACTGAACAAGTGACTTACTATTTATTTAATATTATTTATTAAATATTATTGCGGGCGGCATGATGTCGCAGTCACACAGATCCAGGGACCTGGAGGTTGTGGGTTCGATTCCCGCTCCGGGTGACTGTCTGTGAGGAGTGTGGTGTGTTCTCCCTGTGTCTGCGTGGGTTTCCTCCGGGTGCTCCGGTTTCCTCCCACAGTACAAAAACACACGTTGGTAGGTGAATTGGCGACTGAATGTGTGTGTGTGTGTTGCCCTGTGAAAGACTGGCACCCCCTCCAGGGTGTGTTCCCGCCTTGCGCCCAATGATTCCAGGTAGGCTCTGGACCCACCGCGACCCTGAACTGGATAAGGGTTACAGATAATAAATGAATGAATGAAATATTATTGCTGTTTGCTTCTTTAAATGTATTTATTTGATTGTTTAATTTGTTCTCTTTTTAAATGTTATGCTCTTATCAAGGTATGGATTTTACCTTGAGATTTTTAAGTAAATGGAAGATGCATTAAAAATGAAATGCATTATTGTTAATATTTTATCTGCGCTTGTTGGTTGCTCACCATTTTCCAGCACAAAGGCAAAGTGTCTGGCATCATTTTGATGTCATTCACTGATAGTAGTTCTGCAATTTGAGTTCCTGTCAAACGTGGAAGCGACTATCCCGGGCCGCAGTTCTACGGAAGTGATCCCAGCGCATCTACAGAGCGCCTGCAGAGCGACAAACTTTCAAAGAAAGTAGGACGCAGGAAGGTGAGTGTGTTTCTGTTAATCAGAGGATCTGTGCGGAGATGAGATGATGAACGTGATGTTAAATCTGCACCTCCTGTTTATCCAAATGAAAGTTTGATCAGTGAGATTGTGTGATAACAATCTTCTCATTAACAAAGTGCTATTCTCTGTGTTAAATGCATTCCATATTTTTGTTTTGGAAACTAACTGGGGGCTTATTTCAGTTGAGAATAAAAATTAAAATGATTCATCCTTGAAAAAGCAATCAGTCTCTAATTGTGCTTAATTGTATTAGAGGTGTTCTCTCCTCCTCCTCCTCCTCACTACCTCTGTCTTTGCTTCTCTCTCTCTCTCTCTCTCTCTCTCACTCTCCTCGTCTCTATCTCTCTCTCTCTCTTCCTGTCCTCTAGTTCACTTCCCGTGTGGACTCCATCTGTCTGATGACCTCTAACATTTGTCCGCACTCTTTCCTTCTTTCTGCCAAGTTTTATACAAACACCCCCCCCCCACACACACACACACACTCACACACACACACATTCCCATAGACAGCCCTTTCATCTCATTTAGATTGGAAACCTGTTTATTAACTTCTCAAAACCATGCATCATATTTATCTGCACCAGCGAAATGTAATGTTCCTGTCTTCACCCGTTTATAAAAACCTAGCGCTCCTCTTGCTCCCTCCCAACAACTACAGCCACACGCCATACCCACCCTCACCTGTCTAACTGGGGCAGCCCCTGTGTCCACGCTTGTCCACATTTAACCTTTGTAATCCTGCAACACAGTGCTTTTCTATGTTTTTGGAACAGACCCATTATACTTCAGACACAGTCCCAGCCACAATAAAGAAACACTGAACTCTGGGAAACAGAAGACCATCTCAACAGAAACCTGCAATGACTAGAATCATGTTGGAGCAGGAGGGGGGTCCTACACATTCACAGGAAGATTGGTGGATTAAGCATCACTAGGGATCAAACTCACAGGAGCCCCTCAAGCCCTTTCTCATCACTTATTAGTAATAAACTATTAGCTAATTACACTACAAAATATCCACAGTTAAAGCCAAATCAATAGCGGTGGCATGGGGCGACGCAAGTTTAAAATCAGAGCAGTTTTCTAGGAAGAAAACCCACAATTAAAACTGTTATCTGTAAGCATCGTGAGATAATTATTAACGTGTTTTTCTCTGCAGCGAAATTGCAGCCCACCTCCCTGCTTCAGCTATTAGACAATTATTATCCAAACCCACCCCCACCAGCTACAACACACGTCCCCACAAGCCTATAACCTGTCGCCTCCACTCCCTGTGACTGTGGAACCTGAAAATTAATCCTGCCTGCCAATTATTTCACACTCACCTTGTGCAGGCCTCTAATCCACATACCGTACTATCACTGACCTGATCACACACAGAGGAGGAGGGAGAGTGTGTGTGCTTTTCAGCCCCAAGCCTTTGTTTGAGGAGTGAACTGTAACGCTGGAGTTAGGAAGCCGTCTCACTAGGAAGGAAACTAGGAGCTGAAGGTGTGTGTGTGTTCTCTGTTTGTGTGAGAGAAGCTGATTTAAGAGCATGGAACACTGTGAACGTGGGAATATTAATAATGTTACTGACCCTGACCAACAGACATTAAGATGATGAACAGAAACGATCTGCGTTTTTGGGCGAACGTAGGGAATGTGGAGTTTATTTAGAGGGTGAAGGATTGAGCAGGTTACTGTAAGTTTGAGGGGTTAGAGGCTCTCATAAACAGACGGACACACACCGGAGCTACTGACAGATTTGAGGATAGATGTTAACAGAGATACTTAATACTAACTTTGCCCAGGTGCAGGAGCAGACATTGTATATGTGTTGACAAAAGTTTGAGAATGGATTCCAGATGAGGCAGGGCTTACTGGCGTATTGTGTTTGGTGTGTGTTCGTTTCGTAAGCGTGTGTGTGTGTGTGTGTGTGTGTCTTTACCTTTCCCAGCTGCAGGTCAGAGATGGAGCAGGCGTCAATAAACGCCTGAGCTATGACAGAAAGACAAGCGTCCATGTGATCTGTCTTATCAATGTCAAACACGAACTGGGGGTTCTTCAGGATGTTCACCCAGAAACGTAGAGGCAGACTAAAGAGTGAGAGAGAGAGAGAGAGAGAGAGAGACAGAGACAGAGAGAGAGAGAGAGAGAGAGAGAGAGAGAGAGGGTCCGTCAACTTCTTGTTAACCAGCACCACCTGACCATAAATGTAATGCACATTGGCATCATAAATACATTTCCCCTTTGGCCCACATTCTCCAGAAACCTTCTGCACTCTCTTTAACTCACTTCCTACATAAACCTAATCCTACAGAACCCTAAACACAACCTAACTGTGCATAAGCTGAATCTACTGATTCATATAGAAGACTGACTTTCCTGAATTTTACCTGAATGTTTGCTCCTGGACCCTACTAAACCCTGTATATGAATATCTTGAAACCTACCTAAGCCCAGTTACGAGTCCCCTAAACTCTTTAAAACCATAAATCTGACTCTCCTGACCCCCACCTACACCTATTCCCGAACCTCCGGAGCTCTACCTAACCTTTAAACATTCCTACCGCCCCGGTTTGGAAGTTCGGTTTTAGTTTTAGCTTGAATCTCTTGAGCTCTAACTCTCCCAGTCCCTCTTCACAGACCTATTATTATCTAAGCTCTCTTAACATGGCAGTTCAATGACTGGCTTCCAATCTTCCTGTCAGAAGTGAATGGGCTGCACCTGTTGGTTTTCCAGATGTGCAGTGTGTCTGGGTCTGTGATCCCCCGTTTGTCCGCCTGCTCTTCTAAGAAATCAAAAAAATACTTCACAGCCAAAGGCGGCCTCTCCTGTGGGATGCTGAGAATGGCCTGGAAGAGGTCGTCCAGGAACTTCTGGAGTGTTCCCTGTAGGGACGCAATAATCGGAAACTGCGTTTAGAATTGGACTTCAGATTCACCATTTAACTTTGATTCGAAAAATTTAGCAGGACTTTGCAGGAGATGAGGGTGCTTGTCCCTCATCTCTTCTGAAATTCGACTTCTCTTTGCAGTAATAACAGCTACTATATACCTTTAGCGAAAGCTTTCCACTTAATTTCAGTACACTTCTGCTTGGATAAGTTTGAAATGTAGAAATACTGCAGCATGGATTCAATCATCCACAGATTATTGCTGAAGACATGCACTATCATTGTTAGTCATGAGCATGTTGCCACAGCTCGTGGTCGTCTTTTAAATGATGATGATGCAGTTGCTTCAGAGTGTTTTATTCCACTACCGGTGCCTTTCTAAAGAATTACATTACAACTATCAGGTGGTCTTGGGTGTGGCTTAAATATTGGATCTGACTAGTCATAAGGAGTGTCTGAGGAAATGCATCACGGAGGGTGTACATTCCTTTCATTAAATGAATTGTTAGAACACTAAACTTCGCAGCACCACTTCCAGCTGCTACAGTTTTGATTAAAATATCAAATGTTGAACCCAGTGTCATGAACAGTCTTGAATTGTTTGCTGAGTGAACTGGTAATTGTTACAACCTGAGTGTTTACAGCATCAGTATTTGTTAAAGTGCTCAGAGCATGCTCAGTACATCTAAAGATACCTTGGTGACATTTTCTATGAAGACCATATACATAAGCCTTTATAAATGCAGTTATAACTCTTTGTAACTTGGTAATAATGCTTTGTAAATATACATATAATCTCCAATAATGCCTTAAAAAGCTCTTATAATGAGCTATAATTGATTATTTTGTAACATGTAAGTTAATGACTTTTAAATGGATTATGATCTGTGCGTAATTATAAAGCACTTATCGTACATATTAATGATTTTGCCATAACTGTATGCTTCAAGTAAAATTATTCACAATTTTTAAAATAATAAAAAATAATGAAATCTGTAAATCATTTTTTAAAATCAATTATTCAATCAATTATTTGAAGCACACGGTGATGGCTTTTTAAACATATATTTTATGTTTTTTTAATTATTAATATTATCAGTTTAAAAGGCACTATTAGTGAATAGTGACACATGAATAAGTGAATAATCAATTAATTAAAGCTCATTATAAGAGTCTTATTAGGTATTATTAGATTTTATAAGCATAATTACTAAGTTACAAAAACTTACTTATAAAGACACACTTATAAAGGCTTATAAATTCGTACTCCAAAGAAATGATTACCGATCTTATTATTAAATAAGAGGTATTGAGATACCGCTTACCTTTGTGGAGAGTAGACGTGTCAAGTATATCTCAGGCAACACTTTCTTTCTGTGACTGTGCCTATGAGACTTTTTGGTTTCTGTTAATTCATCATGAGGTAGGACCTACACACAAATTAGGAACATAACAGCAAAGACTGGTGAGTTAACTGCACGCTAAGAACGGTAGGTAATGAGGTCCAGCAACATCTCAGTGAGTAATAAGCCGACAATGATGGATTTCAGCGTAACTGACTAATAAAATAACATTTCATTTATTAACCTGACACTTTGAGCACAGGGAAAGGAAACAGGGCGACAGGAAAGCGTTCTGATGAAGTGATGGTGTGAATTTGAAGGTTTTTTCGCTAAACTAAAGGGCATGAGAAAAAATTCAAGATGTCTGTTTAAAGTGAACAAAGTCTTAAAGGCTATTCCTCTTTTAGACAAAGTATGGTCTATTAAGTCTGCCTTGCATTTCCTGTCTTTCTTTCTTTCTTTCGCTCGTTCTCTTCTTGTCATCGCTCTGAAGTTTGTAAGCATACAGCAATACCTCAAAGGCATTGTGGAAAACCTGCGTAATCAAGCCCAGACCTCAATAATATTGTGTATGTATGAGTGCGAGAGAGAGAGAGAGAGAAACTCTTACCAGATGAACGTACTTCTCTGTGTCCAAGTCTTTAGCTGCACAGAGAAAAGAGCAATTACTCAGTAAGCCAGGCTTAAGACACAAAGACAAAGGTAAAAAAGAAAGAGTATAATTAAGGAGAGACACTGAGAACGCTCAAATGAGGGAAAGGTTAATGAGAGAGAGACGGAGGAGTCCGTGTTTGTAGGTGATTCATGTGCGTGTTTGTGTGTGTTAGCAAGGTCAAGAGAGGAGACACACTGATTGGTCGTGGAGCCAGTCTAATGAGCTTTAGTACCTCGCCATGATTACAACAGACATTGACTTTCTCTGGTTTACAAACAGAACCAAACACGAGCAGATTTCTGTATGTACCTTCATTATGAGGTGTGTATGTGTGTGTTTCCCTGTGTGTGTGTGTGTGTATGTGTGTGTTCCCTGTGTGTGTGACATTCAGGCATTTGGTGTTTTCTTAGCTTGGGATGATGATGATGATGTATTCAAAGATAGAAGAGTCATTAACAACAGTGTTTTTTTTGTTTGCTTCTTGTGTGTGTGTGGGGGGGGGGCTAAGCTGAACGTAAGCTGTAAGTTTGGAATCACAATAATGATAAATGATTACTGTTGTTTGATCAAATGATAATTCATTGCAATTATAAATGTATACAATAAATCACTTTACTTAAAAATATATATATTTATACAATTATTGTAATACTTTTTTGGAGTGGAATCAACAAAGTAGCATTTATGACAACAGACACATGTTGGAATGTCTATCTAGGTTTATGTCAGTTGCCAAAAAAGGTCTATGTAAGCGTCAGTATAGAGCTAACGAAGTTTGAATTTATTTATTTATTTATTTATTTGTTTTAATAATATTTCAAAGACTTGGTGGTATATGTGAAATATATATAAGATTTGATATCTGTCTCTTTAAACAGTTGAAACAGAACATTAGCAGGGCCATCCTGCTGTAGCTGACTGACACACACACACACACATATATATGTGTGTGTGTGTATATACATATACAGTCATGGTCATTACCTCTGCCCAGTGTGTTCTCTCTCTTGTCTTTCATGCTCATGGCGAGTGACGCTCCCTCTGGGATCTGTACAGGGGAAAAAGTCAAAAGGTGAAAGGTCGTATGAGCCGGAGACACTGCCCTTCACTCAAGTGAGAAAGCACTCATTAAAGTTGAAGACGTTTACACACTGGATAACGAGTTACACAGCTTTTTCACTGAAGCAGATCTGCACGCATGGACACCCACCTACACACACACACACACACACACACACATATATACAGTTCACAGCTAGTTCCCTGTGGCACCCCTCAAACTAAACAGTCACACCGCTAAGAGTGCAGGGTCATGACTGTTTACACACACATTCTCTCGTTCAATCTTGTCCTCCCTCTGTTTCTTTTTTGTCTCTAGCTACACGCTGGGAGGAGCTCTGAAAGGGCTTAAATCTAAAAAAGTGAGGTTTATTGCAGCTGACACACACACACGCAGGGCTACACACACCTTGTAGTGGAACACGGTGTTGAGCTTCTTCCTGCCGTCCTCCATTACAGAGGTGTTATCCAGATCCTGAAGGATTTTGCTGCTGTAGCCGCCTCCAGGAAACCACTCTGGGGGGGAAATGAGAAAATTACAATGGCTTTCAAAGATGCCGTAAAAAACTCCAGATTGGCCGTCGAAAACCTTCACAAACGTCTTTTGTCTTTAAGTCTCCTCACAAAGTAGGCAACTCGCTCCATGTTCTGACAATGGGGACAATAAACTCCCTCAAACAGGATTATCTGAAATTATATAACACTTTCCAAAGCCTAGGAGGTGCTGGGGAACTTTCTGAAATTCACGGCCTGAAGGATATTTTGGAATATATTATTTAAAATACATACACTTTTTGATTGTTTATTCGGTTCACACAGATTAAATATCTGTTAGCTAACGTTAAAGTGGCTAAAACGATAGCATGTGTTTTATTTATATACATTTTATGTTCAAAAGGTGTGTGGACCCCTTGTAATTACTGAATGCACTAATTTTAAAGCGGATGGGACATGCCCAGCTTGTATAGTCTTCACAGAAATGCGCGTGAAATGAAATGTGGTTGAAACCAGGTGTTGCCTGACTATGCACACAGTGGGTCAGTTGTATTTTTACTGGAAAAGCCATAGCTAGGAGTTCTGTGGTGAGTTGCTTATTTACCCAGGTCAACATCCTCTTCCCGAGGCCACTGGGAGAAGGGCAGGTTCTTATAGAATGCTTCCAGTATCTTCTCCTTCACCTGACAGATCGTGTCTGTATTCATCACACGCACACTCACCGAGTCCATGCCGAAGCCTTGGAATGACACGTTAATGTTCTGGAACATATACAACCAACATGTCAATTCAGAAAAACCCCTTAAATGGTCCTTAAAGCAAGTTCCAAAACACTTTCAATAATGTAGGTTACTCAGTCAGTCAGCCTGCTTCACTAGCCTCAGCTTACACTGTATTCAGTGTGTAACTGTGACGTAAACACCCTTCAAGTGTCACAACCCAGATCACATGAAAAATGAGTCCATGAACCATCCTCCTGCAGGAATCACTTGATGATCACACACACAGCTGTCCAGTGCCTCAAGGCTCATAAGAACACAGTGGTGTCAACCAGGCATTCTGCTAGACAGGAAGTAATGACATCACCCAGTGTCTTACCAGTGGTTTGGCCTCAATGTTCTCTCTTAGGAGCCACTCCTCGTTCAGCGTGTATCTCGCCTTTCCTGTGATGGCATCTGTGGAGCCTTTGTTGATCTGCTGTTTGATGGCACACAGCAGGAGGAAGAAAGGCTCACCAACCGTCTCCTGGAAGAGAAATGTTGTGAGAACAAATTAACAATTATTTAAAATACGAAAACAAGCTATAGTCACAGTAAAGCCATGTTGGAATGGAATTTATGGCTTGAATTGGGCCTAAAATGATATTCCTAAGTGTTCCTAAATTACATTAATGCTTATTTCTTTAGCCTCAACGACAGCCATCGTCAGATTATACTGCATTTGTTAAAGTAAAAGTGTAATTAAAAGCTCTCCAGTATCCTTGTTAACAAACGTATTTGTCATTCAATGCCTTCCAACAGAATTCCAAAATGTTGGAAGAAATGTTGGGTTATATGTTGGGTTTTTTCCCCCGTTTCCTGTGTAGTCACACAAGTGACAGCTAGTTTCATTTAACATGCATTCGTATCTCAAATTACCAACCGTCCCATGGGTTTGACAGGTGTTAAAGGTCCACACCACACACATGAGCCATGGTCCACCAAAACTCAACAATCTGTCAAGTTACAAGTTAATCTGTCTAAGTTGTCTGCTTTCAGAAACACATTTTTACAAAACTCTGCACCAAGGAGGAAAAGCAAAACACCAGAGTAGGCTTTTGTGTTTAAATGTTTATTAAATTACATATTAAATTTTATTAATAATATTGTTATTGTTTTAATCGTGATGTGCATTTCCTAACTTCAAATTTTGTATTGTTTTGCTTTGTCCTTTTCGTGGCAAATGTGAAAGAAATAGAGCACTTTTATCGCTGCAGAATTTCTGATGAATCAACAAACACCCACATGTGTAATTTGGTGCAGTTCATCCGTTGCACTCTGAAATCAACTGAATCAGAAGAAAAACATACAATGTTCAAAAAAGAAAGAGAGAAAAACTCTGTTGTGAACTTCAGATAGAAAAACCCCAACCTGAACTGTGTTGAGGTAATTACATGTTTACAAAAACAAATAAAGGAAGGAGAAAAACTAAAATAACTGTATTACAGCCCAGAAAAGATCTATGATAAATATAATGGGCATGAAATGTGAACCCAACTACTGTGAAAAGTTGGGCCCAGTCATGTTTGGATAAACATTTCAAGGTGAAAGGAAATTTACAACGAATTAAAAGAGATACTTTTTTTTACACCCAAATCTAAGACTGCATGGTTGAGCAGTAGTGGAGTAGTGAGCACTGGCATGAAGCCCAGACCCACACTTTAATTGCTCTCACCTTGAGGTAGGTGTACATGCAGATGGACATCCAGTTGGTCAGCATCTTCTCAACCACGGACTCAGTGCGCCGCAGCATCAGCTTGGGGTTCTTGGAGGCCGACGCGTCAATCAGATCCACCAGAAGCTCTTTCATGATGCTGGTGTAGTACTCGAGTTTACCATGGAGGGCAATGGTGAGCAGTGAGGCCAGATTACATCTACACAGACACATGGGAAGATAGAAAAACAAACACATATCAAAAAGTAGGAGAGAGGAAGAGAGGAAGGTAGAATAAAGAAGAAAGTCATGTTAATCAACAAAACATGGTCATGAAACCAGCTGCATCTCCCTCTAGATACTGCCATAGGAAAAAATAGCTGGAACTTTTCCATTGACAGTATGAGGTCTTAGCTCTGGAGTGTAGGCGCAGAAGACTTAGGGAATTGTGTCAAGACAATGCATCTTGTGTGTGTGTGTGTGTGTGTATGTGCACCACAGGAGCCAGAGAATGTGGTTCAATCTAAGGCCTGAGTTTCTTTGAGTCTATTCCAAGCGTCCCTATTACATTTGAATAGACATGTTCTCTGATGTATATCAGAATACTCCGAACATGCATCAGGAAATTACAGTGTCCATTCTACTGTCTTTGTAATTATTCAAAAATAGACAATAGAATAATAGGAAGAACTTGCCGGTAATCAAACCTTGTCAATCAGTACAAAACTTGTCAATCAAACCATGCGCTTGGTTTGACTCAAAGCCTATCAAAGCCTATTTTGCATTACTGCACTACTACAAAGAACACACACAGTTTTAATAAACCACATAAACATTAACACTACACTCTGTGGCTATGGGGAAGTGCAGGAGGTCCCATCATAAATATGGGCACACTTATATCTAGCGTTGCTTTACCCTTTATATCTCTACAATATTATAACCATAACAATATCATTCAACTATTAGATCTAGAATAATAACATCACATTCTATGGGTTACGCAGTTAATACCGGAGAGTATTTGTAGAGTACTGTACTTTGGAACACACTGTGTACCTGTCTCGAACAGCAAAGTCCTTCTGCTGCTCCAGAGCGTGAACAAAAGTAATGAGAAAGTGCTTGTTGTTGAGCAGAGTGGAAAACAGGGTGATTCCTTCTTCCATGTTGGGCCTGGCAGTGCTGGAGGGCTGAGAGAGACACAGACACAGATAGAGACAGAGAGAAAGACAATAGGCTGTTGAATCACCAGTACTGAAAATTGGCTAACTGGACTTTTTTGAGCCTTTCAAAAACTTCCAGTGTTTTGCAACATCATCTTTGAATCATATTAAGGCAAATGAAGCAACCATAAACAATGACACATAACCCTCATAGTCTGCCCCATCTCACCACAGCGGAAACCAAAGCATTAATCTTTGGCTTGGCAAATTCAGAAAAGAGCCCATACAGGTTGCTGCCAGAAGATGCATGTGCAAGGCAAAGCCTGTAACATTAGTTTCCTGTGAGTGTTCTGCTTGCTGAGAAATGCTCAGTGCTCAGTCCAGGAATGTATATATATATATATATATATATATATATATACACTGTGGAAATATCTCAGATTTTGTAAAAAAAAACCTCAAACAAAGACCAATATACATCTGATAAAGCTTAGAATATACACTCTACAAAATAAAGACAGTTACATCCATTGGAGAGAATGGTCTTTTTAATGAAACAACTTTTTAGGGGATTTTTTTTACCCAAATTCACCCACTAGCTAGAAAACCTCAACATGCTTTAAGAGAACACGAACTGCCCAGTTCTGTTACATTAGGTACCAGATGTCCGTATTGGATTAAATACGGGATAACTGGCCACCCTGAGGGAACAAGGCCCTGGATCACCAGGTGTGAACCTACAGTGACAGGGCTAACACTTAGACGTAAAGTCAATGGTCCATAACAGTGCCCTACAAGTTTTGAAATCTTTAGTTTGAAGAGTGTAATATGGTGAAAGGACCATTACTGGAAAAGTTCGCTCCAATTCCTGCATTTAAGTTTTGATCATAAACAGATTAGACGGTTCAAAAGAACCTCTAAAGCCAGAGAATTTGTCAGATTGATAGATGAAAAAGAATTTCTGCACAGCCCCAAAATCTCAAGGCTTAATCACTCTAATTCCTCGTGCTCCGTTTGACCCAGCGAAGAGAGTTGCGTTGAGAACAAGGTAAGAGTTTAACGTAGCTGTAATTGAGTGGTCCCTGTGGACGCTTTCCATATGCTCTCATTGACAGAAACGGAGCGAGAGTGAAACAAAGACGGATGTGCACGTGAAGATTTATGTTTGGTGCTGTGAATTTTTTTTTTAAAAAAGTGTGTGCTTCCTTTAAAGACGATCTGCTGCGTAAAAACACTTCATCACTGTTAAAGATGATCCCCACGTCTCCTGACCTGAAATCCATGTGAAACACACACGCATGCATGCATGGATACACGCACACACACAGACTGCGTGTAGAGGCGTACATTAATCATTGCATAATGGGGTACCGTGTCACATGACAGCCATTTCTCCAACAGTTCATTATCTCCAAAAGTTAACTTCACAAGAGTATTCCCGTCTGCAGCAGCTCAGGGAAAACTGCTGAAACCTACAAACCCAGCAGTGTTACCTTGTATGTGTGCATGTGTGTGTGTGTGCGTGTGTGTGTGTGTGTGCCTGCCTTACCTGCCAGTCCTGTAATAGAGGATGGGTTTCGGGCAAAGCTCTTGGTCCCTGAGGGTCATTTTCATACACCGGCTGAACCAGACTCCTCTCATAGTCTGAACACATCTGCATACACACACAAGAGCAGAGTATGATGTAAATGAGATTATAACGATTGATTCATTGATTAATAATAACAATATTAATAATACATTAATATAGTTTTGGTAGTTCTGTTATACTCTGTTTTAATCTACGACACTTTTAGCTTCATGCTAACACCGCACTGGAAATCCCATAGAGATGCTGTACATAGTGTCATGCCTAAAAATGCCCCTTAACAATATAAAACACCATTAGTTACTTTTATTATTTGGTACAGTGTTTTGTATTCATGGCTCTAGGGCCACCTTATCCACTGCACTTAACCCACTATATGGCTTTGTATAATATAAACATAGTTATTTACACGTTTCATGAGACTTATAAGAAAACATCACATCTGAAATTTATGGGAGGAGGGAAAACCATGCATTAATGTAACAAGATTTTCCTGTGGTCCATTCGTCATGAAATACAAAGAGCAAGAGACTAGGGCAAGAGTAAAGAAACAATAAAAAATGAGCTGAGACCAAACAGAGAAAACAGAGGGAGTGGGGAAGAGAAGGGAGGGGAGAGGGATAGAACGAGGGAGAGTGGAGGAGCAAAGCAATGGAGGATTGTGTTGCAGGGAGTTTAATATCCCTGTAGACCGGCTGGGGAAAAAGAGAGCTGAGGTCACAGTAAAAGTATTTATGTTTCTGTTCGGGCTACTTTTCAACACCCAACATGTACACACACACATAGACACACACAGACACACACGGACACACACAGACACACACACAGACGCACACAGATGCATACGGACACACACACAGACACACACAGACACACACAGACGCACACAGACGCATACAGACACACACAGACGCACACAGACACACACACAGACACACACGGACACACACGGACACACACTGTCTTTCCATCTCATTACAAAACGTTCAGCACTTTCAGGCTTTGCCCTACTTACTTCCCTCTAACACCCTGACTGCCAGGGTCAGTGTTTGTGTGTGTGTGTGTGTGTGTGTGTGTGTGTGTGTGTGTGTGTTTTGGGTGTATCCTTAGTTTTCTTGTCTTGGTGCCCACTATTGTTCAGACAGTGCTGATGGAAAATATAATGCTTGCGGCAGCATTTAGAAAAGGCACAAGCTTAAAAACACAACAAGCCAGACAGACATAATATGCAGATGTGCAGACAGATATACTCTCTCACACACACACACACACACACAATTAGTCTGGAATCTGTAAAATTGCCATATTAAAACATTAATATTATGCGTACTGCTTAATAAAAAGGACCAAATACATGTTTAAACTTGTACGTGTTTAATCCTGGGCCTTGGCCTAGTCCTAAACATACACCCTAAGACCCAATTCTCTCCCATTCTCAATATCAAATCTGAGTTAGGGGGGTATAAATCCCTGATATATTGATTGGGCTGTGAGGCAGTAACACCCTTCATTCATTATCTGTAACCCTTATCCAGTTCAGGGTCGCAGTGGGTCCAGAGCCTACCTGGAATCATTGGGCGCAAGGCGGGAATACACCCTGGAGGGGGCGCCAGTCCTTCACAGGGCAACACACACGTTCACCAACACCTAGGACACTTGAGTCACCAATCCACCTACCAACGTGTGTTTTTGAACTGTGGGAGGAAACCGAAGCACCCGGAGGAAACCCAAGCATACACAGAGAGAACACACCAAACTCCTCACAGACAGTCACCCGGAGCAGGAATCAAATCCACAACCCCCAGGTCCCTGGAGCTGTGTGACTGCGACACTACCTGCTGCGCCACTGTGACACCCGTTGATCAGTACTTGAACAGACTTGAATGTCCCAGCTTCTAGTCTAATAAGTAGTTACTGCAGCAAAGGACAGTAAACTACCCATTAGAATGGTACATCGCAGATTTCAAATGTTGAATGAGCAGGGGTCCACAAACATTATGCTGTGATATGTTTTGCGTGTCATTTCTTGTTTAAAAGCGTATTGCTACGTGAGCTGAAGCAGGGACTTGTTGACAGTGCGGAGGTAGTGGGTCCCCAGGAGCAGGATTAAGAAACGCTGCTATGCAGGGCTTACATGTACAGAAAGACAAGTATGCGTACTTGGTGTTAGTTCTTACCTTAGGGAAAAAGGTTCGAGTGACAAACTGTTTGTACTCCAGGAAGGGGATGCCCTGGCTGCGGTTCAGCTCTTTAGTCAGGTCAGTCATGTCTGTTTGCAGCTCTGCAAAGCCTGTAAAACACACACATGCACACAGTTTTGTGGATGTCTAGTATATATACACTGCTATAGGTTATAAACAGGAGTATATATATAATAAAATATAATCTTTAATATAAAACCTATTCTGCTGCAGTTATATGTGTAAAGCTTCAATTTAAATGCTGCTGTTTAAAATAGCAGCTATAAATATCCACATACATAACCACACAGTCACACACACACATCTATAAGTGCAAACACTAACACGCACCCTTTGCTTTTTATCCAGTGTAATGCATTTATATGATGGAAGATTATAGAAATACTACTCCTGCACCTCATCCAAATCCCTTGACCCGACCATACCTCTGATTATTTATCTGCTCAAGCCTCTCAGCTTTCAGCATCAAGGCTAATTCATTTGCTGCTAACAGTGATTTATGGTAATGTTTTAGTAGCCTGTTTTTGTAGTTTATTTTCCATGTCAGCTGCCTCTCTATAAATTTATGGCTATTTTATTATGAAAAGAAAGCCAAAGTGCTTTGGACTGATGTAATTGAATGTGTATGAACTGATTTTACAGTACACACACACAATATACATTATGTGGAAACTTGTGGCTTTTGTCAATGTGGAGAGAGGAAAGAAAAAAGAAAAAGAAAAACAAATATGAAGTTAATATGACCGCAAACCAGTGGAACTTGGTGTTTGTGTGTGATTTCTCAGCAGAGATTTCCCAATCTTTTTCAATGCATTCTACCCAGCTCTTTCTGTTTGTATGTATCAAACCCCGTGAAGCCAGCCAGCTAAAATAAGAAAGTCAAATGTCTTTACCATGTGTGCTGAATGTGTGTTACGTGAGACACCACACACACACACACACACAAACACAGCCGGTAAACAAAACATCAGGCTTTTTTTTTATTATTAATATTTTACCTTTGCTTCTACAGCAGTCAGCCATAACATTATAACCACCTCCTTGTTTCAATACACAGTGTCCATTGTATCGCCACTGACCTTACAGTGGAGGTTGCAGTTTGTAGTTCTACAATAAGAAAATGTACTTCATTTGTTGCTCTGCAGACTTTGACCCCCTTTCACCCTGTGCTATAATGACTCAGACTCCCACACTACCACCACTGAACAGGAATTATTTGGGTGGTGGATCTTTCTCTGTGCTGCAGTGACCCTGACGTGCTTGTGGTGTGTTAGTATCTCGTGCTGGACAGAGTGGATCAGACACAGCAGTGCTTCTGGAGTAAATCCCTCAGTGTCACTGCTATACTGAGAAAGGTCCACCAACCAGAAATATCCACCGTCCACATAATACCTGCTCTGTGGTGGATCTGTGGGTTTCCTGACCATTGAAGAAAGGGGGCGGAGTAATAGCCAGAGTACAGTAATTTAACTGCGGAACAACAAAGTGCATGTATACAGTTAGTGAACAGCAAGGGTAGGACTTTGAGGTGGCAGGAATGCTATAGCTGCTCAGTGTACATGGCTTTTATATCGTCAGCACCACAACAAATTAGAGGAGGACAGCTGAGCTATCAAAAAGCCAAGTCAGCTGTATTAGTCTGTAACATTCACACAGCCCATGTCGGAGGGGCTGTTTTGTTTCAGTTGTCATGAGCACAGTAATAGTTAGGGTCCTTTGGGAGGGTCTGAGGCAATGTTGGGCTTTTCCCTGGTAACACTGAAAGTGAGAGTTTAGCAAAGACCAAATCTGCACTATATCCTCTGCAGACCAAAACAGCCCGTCAGTTAAGACATGATTTGTGCCTGAAGTTGCAGAAGAGCTACAAGGCTAATGCAGCTAGCAATAATTCCAGTCCACCGGTTAGCATTGTTCAAACTGCATGGCTGAAAAATTGTACATATATATATATGCACATACACAGTATGTATATATATACATACACAGTCCAAAAACGTAACTACGCGTCACGTCAGCGCAGACAGCAATGAATGTGATTGGTCAGAAGTCAGGCGGACATTGTTTATGCTGAACTAAAGAAGTACAGAAACATGAACACACCTCCACACACAGAGAAGCAGACAGCAGCAGCAAGTTCATAGCGAGAAATTTCCTCAGACATGGTGTGGCCATCAGGGATGAATAAAAATGTTGAACAAAGGAAAAACATCTCTGGGAAAAAATAACTCAATGAGAAGCAATACTACGCGGGACAAACGTGCCCAATTTGAATTAGTCACTTTCCTGGCACCTCATGTAAACTCTGCTCTGTCCCAAACAATGCCCTACTCCCTAAATAGTGCACTTTAAAGGTTTATAAAAGTAATTCTACAACACCACTACATTGTGTACTACATAGTGTAGAGGAAGATGTTTAAGATTCAGCCCTAGTGGTGTAATTGCAGAGCGACGTAGACACTAACGAAGAACTATAAACGCTCGCAGCGGCATAGGGCTCTTTCCTAGCCTACTCCATAGACTCTGCGTCGACTCAACACAGAAGTATTAATTGGCCTTTAGGCTTATATGATTTCCCAAGACAACCTAATGAATGATGTATTGTTGTCAACTTTTAAGGATAATATGTGGTACAATGTCAGAAATAACATACACAAGACAAATTAACTACATTAACTGGACTAGCTTTTTGTCACCAGGTAAATTAAAGAAGTAATTTTCAAATAACAAATATGTCTTGGTTGACTGACTATGTTTGGGATGAGAGGAAGTTTTGTAAAATTAGTTTTTAATTTAGTTTAAACCCTAAAACCAAACTGGATTACATCATTCTTCATTTCATGAGAGTAGAGTGCATTCTATAGAAGACAATGAATAAATAACAAATAAATAACTGCCCCTTTAAGGGCTATTAGTATCCTATTAGTATCCTCTCTCTGTCTCTCTCTCTGTGTGTGTGTGTTTGTGTTTGTGTGTGTGTGTGAGATGCGGTATCAGTGGTGTTGGGAAAATGAGCGTGGGTGCGTTTTCAGGGGCAGAGGACAGGAAGTGAGACCTCCTTGTATTGTTTTCAACACAGGATGCACAAAAGTGCGTGTTTGTGCCTGTTTGTGGACTCTCACCGTGGAAACGTGTCTGACCAGATGCTGTGTTTTAGGGAGCAGTCAAATCAGAGAAAGGGTGCGAAACCACAAGGCGAAGAGTACATCTCAATGTAACAGACACACATGCACAACGGTTTAAGCTGTTCTGTTTTGTTTAAGGTTAAGTTACTTTCATGTCAGCCTTCTCTTAACCACAGTTCTGTATATAGTTCACACCCTTCTCTCATTAAGCTCACTCATGCTGGTTTTATTTAGATTTAGAGGCAGTGTGTCAAGGCCAGCCATAAAGGAACAGTCAGAATTACATTATTATCGTGAGTAAATGTCTGGGATAATGCGGGCACAAGTTGATTGTGACAAAAAAGGCTATTTGGAATCTCAGGTATGGAGAGAGCTAGGTGAGTGTTAGCAGGTGTTAACAGCGGCAGTGGGGCTGGGTATAGCCTTAGGCCCCGTCCACATGGATGTAACAAACATAATTTTTTTAAATAGCAATTTTTCTCCTCAGATTTATTTTTGAGAATATCCCCATCCAGACAAATACAGAAAGGATTGCATTATCATGCCAGTCCAGTAGGGGGACATAGTGCCTCTGGAGACACAATTTTTAGTCGGGGCAGATTATAAACACACTGGGTATTTCACACTACAGTACTGTTTTGTGGTGATTTTTATGGAGACTGTGAAAATGTCAGGTACATGCTACACAACCCCAAACTCCCGAACTAAGCATGCGACTCGCGTTTCCTAGGAAACACATAATCATGGACTTAAAGTTCACTGCGGTTATTGTTTGTGCTGCTATTTGTATAGATCCACAAAGAAAAATATGACCTGAGGCTACGTTCCACTTTAAATATTTCAGAAACATTGGCACGCGCCGCACTTCTGCATCATGGAATGGAAAATTAGAATAAACCTGAAATAAAGACTGTAACGGTGTGTTTTGTGGCTCACTATGTTCTCATACAAGTAATACTCATTAATTGGGTACACGTGCATTCATTCATTCACTGTCTGTAACCACTTATCCAGTTGTGGGTTGCGGTGTGTCCGGAGCCTACCCAGAATCATTGGGCGCAAGGCAGATACACACACTGGAGGGGGCACCAGTCCTTCACAGGGTACATGTGCATTCAGCTCTATGTAATTAATTGTAGTTTGTCATTATTGAATTGTTTAATCCGTCCTACCGTGCTCCCGAGCTCCACTTCATGCTCCTGTGTTTACTTTCTATCCGCTATTTTCTTTGGCTGTTGAAGGGACTCATTCAGCATTGAGTTGGTGAAGAGTTTACGCTACGTGAGTACGTTCAAGGTCGGGTTGAAAAAACTAACATGTTTGATAGGCTGCGGACATATCAATGCGATTTGGAGGCAAAAAATCTGAGTCTGAGCCCCTCGCACACTACACCACATTCCCCCTGACTGACACCCTAGACTGCACCAGAGTCTGCAAACTAGAGCCAACTGTACAGACAGTTTGGGTATAATGCAGTGGCACGTTAACAGTACCAGTGGGCTCAGTATGGCCTGTGTCAACAAGGAGAACAATATGGTTTATGTTTGCTGAAGTTGCGAATACATTTTTTATGGGATCATTGATGACGAACATGCTTTAACGGTGCCACTGGTGCTAGCTATGGTCTTAGTCACTAGGGAGGCCTGATGGCTAACTGACAGCTCTATGAAATTAGCTTGGAGTAAGGTGTGTCTGGAATGCTCGACCTGAATGCTGAGCACTTCAGGGGTGTTGTGGTCTTAATTCTGGAACACACAGACAATGAGGGGTGCCTAACTGATATCACATGAAAAGCTTGGGCGTAGTGGGTGTTTAACTATATTATAATAAGGTTGAAACAGTGGGCTGGGCCCTAAGTTTAGAATCAGAGATTACGTACAGGATATGTATATGTATCATTCTGTAATTTCAACATCTTTGCTCACATACATTCGCATTCTCGCACAAACACACACATTGTCTGGGCATGGTGCAAATATCCTACTGTGTATGTCTGATTGACAACCCCCAATCCAGTCCCAGTGTGCTACACCCCTGAAATAGAACTGAATCAATGACTGGAATAGGCTTTTTATATTGCTGCTCTTGGAATAAAACCATGTATTACGTGTACAAAGAAGTTTGAAAGGTTTTTTGTGTGTAATGTATAATTGTAATACAATATTTAAACATTCTCACGTTGTTTTGTCATTTTATGGTAACTGTGTGGTAAGCGTTGTATTAAAACCAACAACTGTAGTTTTATTTAACAAAATATGTTCTCTAAAAATGAAGTAGTTTGAAAATGACAAGCAAGAAGTATATATTTGTCATTGCATTCGTGTTCCACCAAGAAAACAAAGCTGCAGATGCATGTGCATTGATTTGTTCTGTTCCTGGGAGTTAATACTGAACCCAAAAGTATGTGTGAGTTTTGGTTTAGACGATTTAAAAATAGTGAATTTAATGTTAGAATTTGATTGTGAGTGTGGCATATTAATACTTAAGTTTTAGTAAATAAAATAAAAGTAAAAATAACATTGAATAAAATGTTGAATTGTTTAAATTACAACAATAAGTTACACAAAAACACATGTACATCTAATACCTCTAATTTTGCAATCGTATTTTGGACATAAACTATCAGTGACCCTTTATATTGAGGAAATAATTGAGGTTGAACAAAACAAAAAGCCTTCCCAGAAAGTTAAAGGCTGATATTGCAGAAAAGAACTCCCAAATCTCTATTAATAGCATTGATTTCAGAAGAAACCCTGGATTGGCAGATGCTCACAAACCTCTGGCCATATGGTGTACTCTGTACATGTTTATTGTTTACCACTAAGACTAAGATTGATCTAACAGTAAAAAAGAAAACAGATTTAAGCTCCCTGAAGCACCAAGATATGTCTCTTACACACACACACACACACACACACACACACATACACCTAGAAACGTCTGACTGAAGGCAAGACAGAATATGTGCATATCTCATGACTTTAGACCTTTCCTTCTGACCCCATATCTCTCTGGAAGGTTCACTGTGGAATTCAGGGGTGTGTGCTGACCGTTCACTTCCTCTCTACTTTGGCATACACACCTCACCCATGCTCTCTTTCACAACCGTACACACACACATTTCCCGTTTCTCTCTCTCTCTCTAGCTCTACCTTGGCCTTCACATTTCAGCCATTACACCCCCCCCACACACACTCCTCTCTGCCCTCCTCATTTTCTTTCTCTCATGAGGACCAGCTCTTTTTATGAACCGAGTTATGTGCACACACACGTTCATCCACATCTCCTCTGCTCTCTTGTAAACATAAGTGCCTGAAATGAAATTTCCACTCTTTTAAGATACTTTCAGGAGCCTGCTTCTACACTTGTGTGTGGTTGAGGGGGTGTGATACCTTTGCGTATCTCCTCTCTGATCTGTGACTCCATTTCCTCCATCTGTAAGAGGGTCTTCTGCCAGTATCTCTCTGCCCTCCGGCTCTTTGTGCAGTACACCACCAGTGCTAGGAGAAAAGAGAGTGTGGTATATTAATAGAGAGAGAGAGAGAGAGAGAGAGAAAGAGAGAGAGAGAGAGAGAGAGAGAGAGAGAGAGAGAGAGAGAGAGAATGTTATGAAAATGTAAGATGTAAAAAAAATAAATAAATAAAATGGAGTGATTTCATGTGGAAATCATGTGGATATTTGGGCCAATTTTATTCCCTTTCCTGAGTGTATAATATCTCATTGTATGTGCCCATCTGCTGTCAATAAAACACCCAGCAGTGGCTCAGGTCCACACTCTCGGTTGACTGTTTAATTCACTGGAGTTTCAGAGATTAAAGACCTACGACAGACACCACAGAGAACACTAGGGGCTTTGTGTTGGCCTCTGTGTTTGTGTGTGCGCCAACTGTCGGGAGAGGCCTTGACCTCGCTGTCCCCTTTTATCTCGCTCACATCTGGAGCATCTGTCTTCAGGACAACAGACTGTCCATCATTGACATGCACACACACACACACACACACACACACACACACACAGTCTCTCTCTCCTACTTACCCACAGTACACAGTAGAAGAAGAACACAGCAGACAGCGACAGTGACAATGATCGCAAGCTCACTGCCACCCATCTGAACCACTGCTATCTGTTTATGGAAATTACCAATTTGCACCTGTGAGAGGGAGAGAGAGACAAACAGAGAGATAGAGACAGACAGAGAAAGAGAGAGACAGACAAAGAGAGAGAGAGAAAGAGAGAGAGACAGAGAAATAAAATATCAGTATCATCATCATCAACCTCTTTCCTGACTTTGGGAAGTCGTAAATTCCCCAGTATTCTGACCTACTCCTTAAAGTTCTCAATAACAAAATTGGTTCCCCAAACAAGCAATATAATGCTGAAGTCACTGAGCTCCAGAAGTTTTGTTTCTGCTTTCTAGTGATGACCAAACATCATGTGTCTTTTTGTCCTGACCAACAACAACAACGACAACGTCTACAGTTATCACGAGAAGTACACAGAGTGACCTGAATCCATACTGAAGCCAAAGTATAGTGACCTGGTCAACATAACGTCTGAAATAAAACAAATAGGGCCTTGGTAATACAAAAATGCCAGCCACACTTTTCCTCCAATAACTGTTCTTCACGTTATAAAACATTTTACTGAACATTATACTGACACCTAGCAGACTGGATGTGTCAGATTCTAGATTAAATCTATTGTAAATATGGCTGCACCCATGTGGTAGACCCGCTATGTGTAGCATAAACTTGTTCATTCAGGGACTACAAAGCAATTTGAAAATGAAAAACCTATTAGATGCCTTTTTTACAGGCAAAGAGGAGTTATTATTATTATTTTAAATACAGAATAACGTATATAATTAAAAATTTCATGTACTTGAGTAAATGTAACTGGAGCTACTACCCGTCTTTAGTTATCACTGTAATTCTACAGCTATTCAGATACAATTCTGTAATACATTATTTAATGACACAATGATTTAAGTACAAACTGTTGAGGAACGACAAAAAAGGGACAAAAAAAATCAATGTTTATCTTCTGTTGAAAACAAGGCTCTTAATGAAACCTGATCATGTACAAAAACAACAATGTGAAAAGCACTGAAAGTTTAGCCTGTGTACATTCAACAGATTTTCACTGCTATTTTCAACGAGCTGCAAGTGAGGAACTATTTCATATTTTAAACCTCACCATGCTTTTACTATCACCAGTTACAGGAGGCTTCTGAGGGTTAAGGTGTTAATGAAGAGAGAAGAAAGCACAAGTTTTCTGCTGCAACTTCAAGGATTCACTTAATCCCTGGCCAACAACTCCTCACTCTCTCACACACTCTCTCTCTCTCTCTCTCTCTCTCTCTCTCTCTCTCTCTCTCTCTCTCTCATACACGCACACACATACACACACACACTTTCTCACACATATTTATAAATAGCCCTCCAAAAATGAAAAGCATTAAACAGTGAGCACAAAGCATAAAATAATCTTCCTGAATGTTCACTGTGGAAGAGGAACCACAGAAATCTAAACCCCAAGACTTTCCCACAAGACTCTGAGTGTGTGTGAGTCAGTCCATTACGACTGCAATTGTTAACCATGTTACAGAACATTTTTTTATCATTATTTTAATGATTAATCAAGTAATAATAAAAAGAAAAAGCTCAAATAAATGAACAGACTTCATTCATTAATAACAAACAATGCTCAGCATTTTAAAGAGTCCTTTATCAGAAAAATAAAAAGACAATACTAGGTATTTGAAAAGTCTAAAAATACTTGATTAAAATAAACTAGTGTCTGAGACGTTTTACACTCGTCAAGGGAAGGTTTTGGCTCCTAAAATATCTTAATATCCATTTATGGCAGAGAGTTATTACGGCACAATAGTCCCTGGAGAAAACATATTGTGTTTTGATACAGCACTGTTTTCCACTGTACTCAGATCAGGACTAAGTTGACTGCTGGTTTTGACTAATACAATGGGAATGCTGTATCTGGGCTGGAGACACAGTGAACCCTGGTTCCATTGACTGAACCCAGCCTGAAACCCAATATTTTTGTCAAGCCCCATTGGGTAGTAGATCTCTGGTGTGTGTGCGTGTGTGTGTGTTTGTGTGTGTATATACACCAGTGTTGAGCAAGACATTCCTGAGAACACACACAAACTGTCTGTCTTATGAGATTTCACTTGACCTCTGACCTGCACGTCTCAGTGGCCTTGTTTGCTCTCTCGTTTCTGTGTGTCTGGGCGAGGAGGCCAGGAGGCGAGGTTGGAATTCCTCTCAGGCAATCCCTCTTTTGTCGTCCACTGCTTTCTCAGACTCTCTCTCTCTCTCTATCACACACTCTCGCTTGCTCACTCTCACCCTCCTTTGTTTAGCTGTATCAGTAGCTGCCCTGGTCATTAGGAGGCTGTGGGTTGTAGCTTGATTAAAGTTAAATATAGCTGTTTGTCTTTCCCTAATAAGCTTTAACAAAGGGAAAGAGGCAATGACATACACACACACACACACACACAGGCGGAAAGTCTTTGATATGACAGTGCTGCTAAAGCTGGTGTGGCCTTGATTAGCTCTTATTTTGATGGCGGAATTATCTTCTGAGTCAAAACAACAGTGCCTGCTCCCAGCCACTCACGCAGAGAAGGCTGCAAATCAGAGCAAGATAAAGGCCAGGAGATAAACGTCGGAGATAAAAACTCTGTGAGTGGTTTACTGTTGCGCTGGGTGTGTGCTGTCTTCCATGTCACTAGAACATGATGGGGCACGTTGATAGGGTCCGTATGTGTGTGTGTGCAATATATTCCAGCATTCTGTGGGCTTTATAGCGTGTAAAAGCCCTGGCAGAAGCGTTTCTCAAAGGGACACGTGGGTAGTGTAGTTTCTGGTTCTGCTGCTGGCACCACTGCCCACATTGACTTCATGAGGGTATTCAGTGATGTCCTCATGGTAATTAGATAGATGTGCAGGATAAATCACACATATAGGGGCTGTTGTCCATCATAACAGGATCGGTTCGTTACACGTCTGCTTTACTTATATATTTATATTTATGGACACAATATACACCAAGATACAATGTCACCATGTAAATGGACTGGTATTGATTAAATAGCATTTCACAGGATGATATTGTATATTATAATGATGGAAACACCCCTTTGTGTGCATTATTTTACCACAGAACCTAGTACCTGTTGTGTTTATATGTTCAAAAATGTAATAATTCACAGGTTTGGTGCTTGTTTTTTTTTTTTTGTATTATTTCCAATAACAGACACTATATCTGCTCTTTCCTTCTGAAGGATATTAATATAGGTTTTTCAGTCTTTGCCACAGTGACAGGATATTAACATAGGTGGAGGCTCTTCAGTGGAGGCTCTTCACTAGGTGTTTGACCGGTTAGTGAGGTCTGAACTGATGTTTAAGGATAATTTCGTATCACAAACATCACTTCAAATCATCCACGTATTGAGTGCAGCTCTATCACTCCAGACAACATAGATTCTTTTAATGACAAGCCTACAGTCGGTGATCTGAAGCTCATTTGCGAATGCTGTTTCAAAGCAAGCTGTACTATGGAGGTTACACAAGTTGAACATCTGTGTCTACAGGCACTTCGCATTCTGAGTAAAAACAGCAATGTAAGGATGCTTTTGTAGGACGCTGAACTCACAGTGACAGGCAGCTCTCCTGTTCTGAGGCTTAGTGTTCTGTTGATGGAGCAGTAGATGTTCTGCTCGTTGTTGAAGGTGATGTCACATGGATCGGAGCCGATCCTGATGGAGTATTCCTCCTCCGTCAAATCCAACTGGCCTGGCCCTTTCTGTTTCAAAGGAAGAACAGAGTAAAGTCGTGTGATGAAGGAGCAGCTTGAGTAGAAATGCTAATTTGACACAAAAAAGAAAAACCAAAAATACGGATGAATAACAACTATTTTGGTGACTGTTAGCTTTCATTGTAGTTTGGTCCTTTGTTTTTTTGTAAATGACTACCTTGTCCTTTCACTCACACAACAGCACCCTATTTGGACTTAATTATTAAGTGGTATTTCTAAGTATATTTCCAAAAAGTATTTCTACTATAAAAGTGTATTCATGAAACATGAATAAGTTTGTGTGGCTGTAACAGATGTTCTGTCCAATTCCCTCAAGCAATGATTGTGTGTGTGTGTGAGAGAGAGAGAGAGAGAGAGAGAGAGAGAGAGAGAGACAGAGAAAGAGAGAGAGAGAGAGAGAGAGAGAGAACAAGGCAGCGTCTGAAAAGGAAGAGTTTTCGGAAGTTCTGATTAAACTCTTGGGGCTGTGTCTTGTTCCCTACACCAACCACCCATCAACAAACACTTCCGCACACACACAGACACACACACAAATGCATAGATGCACACAAAACACACACACACACACACAAAACCACACATACACCTAGCTACTTCTGAGCCTGCTCCTTTATTCTCATGAAAAGGACACTATTTGAAAGTACACCAGCACACACACACAAACCAAACAGACAATATTTACATGCACTAACATCATCACACACACATATTTACATCCTCTCTGTCAAAACAGGAATGCTTTAAATGACATCCACATTCCAGCAAAATCAAAACTGGAACCAAGTAAACAATTTGTCTCTCTCTCTCTGTCTGTCTCTCTCTCTCTCTCTCTTTTGAGCACAAACAAATTGCATGCACTTTGCTACTTAAACCAAACTGCCGGATCTCCACAGACAACAGTGTTAAAACACATCCCTACTGAAAACCAACTCACTTCAAAGACACGGGTTAACACATTCGCATTCTCATAAACCTATATATAATATATAATATAATAATAACTATGACAAAGCCCATAGGTTTATGTTTGATGGTGATGTCATGTTTCTTGTTCGTTCTTGGAAGTTTATCAGTGGATTTTATACGGTTTATATTGATATCGGAATCATATCGTATCGACCAAAATTAAGAAATATATCATGATATAAATGTTGGCCGTTATCGTCCAGCCCTAGAAATGTGTTTTATTACTAAGCAAATAAACAGGAAACCACCCTCCTTCCCTCCACTGCCCCACTGATGTCAATACAGTGCTGTAAAAAAGAATGACAATAGGGGGAGCCGTAGGAGCAAACAACTCAAATCTGACCTAGTGTTCCTTTAAGTATGAGTGTGTACTGTGAATGTTCTATTTTCTAACGATGATACTTCTATTTAACATCAAGTTTATTGGTGATTAAAGGAAACAACAAGATTATATTTACATTTGAACCGGTCATATTAATTCACTCGTCTCCATAGCTCTGATGCTTTTGATATTTTAAGGAATCAAAATGCAGGAAAATAGAGTTGTACAAACGTCAGTTGCTGTGCTGTTCCACCACAGTTCAAAGAAGTTACAAAGGCTTGAGATGTTTAAGCTTCTTCACCTGAACTTCTGTTCACACTGTATTTGCTTGGCCACTCTTCCTTTTACTCTAAGTTCTTATTTTACCCACGTCACTATTCTCTACCCATTTCTGCAGGTGACCCCCGGTGCCTAAACCTTTTCAGATGACTGTATGGAATGTATGTAATGTCAGTCATATGTACAGCACTGTAGGCATGCAGCACCTGTTTTAGAAATCACTGGAGAGGAATTTAATTGTCTTTCTGTGTGTTTAAAAGAATGCATCCTCTCTGGCTCACACCTCAGGCGCACCTCCGCTGGAAGCCACCCTCCTCGCCATCCTTCCTTATCCCTCCATTCTTTCAGCAGGAAATAAACACTCCGGTCCTGGCTAGGGACTTCCTGTCAGAACCCCTCAAGACACTTGATGCGTCCAACCACAGGGATTCACACGTCTACTCAGCTTCCTGACCCACGTGTGTGTGTGTGTGTGTGTCTGTGTTTGTTTGGAGTGTGTGCTGGTACGGGTGCATGTGTGTGCAGCGGTAAGCAGTTTCTTTGGGCATCCAGCAGTGCCCTTTTCTGGTGTTATTACATCCATGAGGAACATGTGTGGCACACACACAGTCAAACCCAGTGTGTAATGTCAGCTGAACAGGAAAGCTCAGACTGAGCTGGGTGGCCACTTTGTGAAGAAGACAGTGTTTGACGTTACTAAACCCTTTCATGTGTGTTGCACTAGACCAGACGTGCTCCAACGTTCAGTCTTGACAGAGCAAAGCGTAATGATTTTGGCGGTTTGAAGGCCAAAAATACAAAAGCTAGCTTGTTAGGTATTCCTGTCATTGGAATTGGTCAATAGAATCCAAAGCATGTGTGATTTCATAACAGTGGTCAATGTTGGATTCCATAACAACCTATTTCTTACATAAAGAGCAGACTATTTTACTGTTAAGCCTTCCCAGCCGAAGCATTCAAACGGAAACAATCATTCCGATCACGTAACACGCTGCCTCCAATCACCATTTTAGATTTGAAAGCTGTGTAAATGAAAGAATCTCAATTTGGACAAATCTCTCCCACACTCCTGACCATTTGTTACAGACAACATCCTGCACCCTGAAGTAAGCAGTGGAGGGCATTTATGAAAAACGCAGAAAGGATGCGGACTGCAGTGTACAAGGATGAATGCACTGGAATGTAACGCAAAATGAACAATTACATAAATTAATTTCCTTCATGAAATGAGGGAAAGGGCAATTTAAGGCCAAATCAAAGTTGTCAACAATGCTCTAGAAAATGAGCTCCACGTTACACTCACGTTGAGTACGAGTAAGAGAGGTTCTCCAGGATGGTGCTTGATGAGTTTCTCTTTGTTGGCTGTGAAAAACTGAGGGTCCTCCACATACTCAAAGGTAAAGCGACCTGCATGAGGCCCCTCCTCCTCCTCCGGGTCCTGCCCTGTGCGGGTTTGGCTTTTCCCTCTGTATAAAATCCCATTCAGGTAGAACTGGGCCATGGCTTGCTGAGATTGGCTGGCAGCAGGGGAGTTGCACATGAGGAGAGTAGACGATGCTATGCTGCAAACCTGTCAAACGGAAAATCACAGGGTACTTCAAAACAAATGTTATATATTGTAGATTATATATTATATTTTCCATTCTAAAACTGTAACATTACGGGAAAAGGAAAAATTATTTATGTAAAAATATTCACTTTCAGTGCAAGTGAATGTAAGATGTTGTGTTCCAAACTAACGGTCTAATCACAGTCAAAAATAAGCACTTATCTGATTTAAGGACTGATTAAATAATGCTTCATTAATAAAAATACACTGTGTTATTTTATTATACACACAAAATAACCAGATTTCTGGCAGCAGACTCAAATAATTTAAAGTTACAGTCACCTCCTTTGAAGAAAAAAAAAGCACTTACTGACTGACCAATGCCCACCATCTCCATGCTGGCTTTCTGTACCAGATCAAAACTTTCACCAGTCACCATGATTTTACGCCCACCGCTGAAACACACACAGATTTATGGTCACTGCTGGGGGCTTTACCCGTTTGTTTGTGCAGACTAGATCAAAGTGGCTTAGTGTGGCTCTCACCTCAGGTAGCTTTTTGTTGGTTTGATGAAGCTGATGGTGGGATTATTTTTGTAAGAGAACACTTTGCTGAGATGTGGCTCACACGGATTTCCATCATACTCCACACAGACAGACACATCCTCTGCATGATCAGGCACAGCCGGGGGCATCAAACACTCGATGATGTCATCAGACAGCCTGTAAAACAAAGGAGGATAGGTATAACCGGTGATGTCATGGGTTTAAATTTATACCAGTATTATTAGCTGCAGATGTGATCGGAATGAAGTATATCCAGCTATGGTCAGTGCAGTCAAATACTAAAAATAGCAATGCACTAAATAGATATGCAGTGTTTTCTACAAGAATAAATCATTATAGTTATTGCCAGAAACTATTTCAGCAAATCAAAGGCAACATCATGCTGTGGAAATATATATGTAGACTTTCTGAGCTTACAATCCAACTCTTTTTATTGACTACACACCAGATGTGGAATCCTCTGGGCCTTCACGGACTTTTACAAAATGCTGATGATCGCCAGGAATAAACGAATACATGTTTTCAATGATCTGTAAACTATATATGTGTATTTTTCTTTGAAAGTATCAACAAACGGGTCAAAATGGTACTAAAATAGTCACTTTAAAACAGACACATACAACGCAAACGTCCTCCATTTTGAAATGATTGAAACTACATGTGTGTTAACACAGTATTACAAATCTTGTAGATTCATAATAGTCACAGTTCATCATTGCTATAAACATGGAAGCTCACACTCACTTGTCAATTTTGCAGTCCTGAGTGCTGTTAACCTTCACCCTGACTGTAGATCCAGTGTTCAGGGATGACCCATTCAAAGTTAGTCGCGTTCCCCCAGCTTTGGGGCCCTCAAGAGGCATCATACCAGTTAGTATGGGGTCCTACAAAGGTATTGGGGAACAAAGAGTGAGTTTTGGACCTCCGGCACCACTGCAGAAAACATCCTAACCTTTCCCTGTTTTAACCCTTTAATCTTGAAGTTTATTACTATTTATATACTCACTATTCCATAATGTAAAATAATTAGTCATGGTCAAATGAATGTGAAAGCTGTGCAGTTCTGAACACACATCCACTTAGTTTACATTAATAATACGCTTTTGGGTTTATATATCTCTCTCCATTCTAAAAGAGAAGAGCCTGGTTATGTATGAGTGGACATGGCAATGCCTGGGTGTGTTATATAAATAGCCACAGACTGGAAAGGCCTCCTATACACACCTTGATACAGTAAAAGGTTAAAACAGAACAAATAAAGCTTTATGGAGATGCAAAAGAGTAGAATGTTACAGGATAGAAAGCTGACATTTCTAATAAGGTTTCATATGAAGTCACCACTGATGAAACACCACGCTGGGTAAAGGAGCTCTTTGTGTGTGTGTGTGTGTGTGTGTGTGTGTGTTTGACAGCTTCACTCTAATCAAATAAAGAGTGAATATATCTCTAGCAGTCTTGTTATTCTGTGCTGTCTCTCAAAATCAACGTACCGTGGAGGTCCAACGCCGAGAGTGCAGATGTACAAATACAGGACACACACACACACACACACACACTGAAAATGACACACACAGCAAACTCAGCAACTGCTCTATTTTATAGGCCCCATTCAGACACACACAAACATGAAGGACACCCAAATATCTGAATGACATCACTTCCTTTGTGTGCCTGTGTACTTAAGTGCTTAAGGGCGCTCTTGTGGGGTCGTGAAATCGGGAGGGGGCTCAAGGAGGGGCTTTTTATTTAGTTTTTTGGCTCTTTTGTTTTTGCGTCTGCGTGTGTGTGTGTGTGAATGTAGAAGCTTAGATTAAGTTGAGGATGTAAAATATCTGCAGCAGCGTGAGTCTGGGTGTAGAGGCAGTAAGGCAGATGTTTCCTGGCTTAGTGAGGGTTAGGGATTTTGAGGAAGGACGTTTGGAGGCTTACATCCTCTTCTCTTCTGGGACACCTCCTTCCTTTTCCTCTCTCTCTCTCTCTCTCTCTCTCTCTCCTCTCTCTCTCTCTCTCTCTCTCTCTCCTCTCTCTCTCTCTCTCTCTCTCTCTCTCTCTCTCCTCTCTCTCCTCTCTCTCTCTCTCCTCTCTCTGAGGATTTTCTTTCTGGGATTTGCACTATGTAGATTTATCACAACTCGACTACTTCTCTGAACCAAAAATAAATCGAGGGAGGATGCACAGTCATATTTCTGTTGGCTTTTAATGGTTTCCTTATCGTCCCATTGCTTTTGAACGTACAGTATTTTATCTCTGATACTTAAGTACACATAAATATAGATGCTTACTACCAATGGTCTTTAATTTTTCAGTAAATATTATTACTATGTATTTATATTAAAAACAAAGCTGTTAGACGTAAAGCACTGTTTTGAAATCGGGGGTCACTCGCTCACACATTCACTCACTCACTCGCTGTCAACAAAACAACTCACAAGTGGAGCCGGTCGTATTTGCATCAGTGTCACTGTATGCCCCTATTACATTACAGAGAACAATGGAGTTCAGTGATTAGACTTATCCCACATGCAGACACGCATGCCATTTCTGCGCACACAGCAACCATGTTTCTTCAAACCTAAAATGACTCACTCCAACCTCTAACCCACATTTCACATGTTTCAGTAGAACAATGCCAGAGAAATTCCCTCTCCGCTCCTCTCATCTCCTCCCCATTACTGAGGAACAAAAGCTCTGTCTAAACTTGCACTCTGATGATCTATGACCAGACTCCACTTGGCCCCCACCATGAAAAGCTCGACTGAAGATTCTAACTGATGTCAGCTCAACTTTCTCTTGCAGCAGGGCAGTGGTCCATGCTGTGTAACTGTAAAAGGGACTAAACAATCAGTCAGAGTAATTAAAATGAGATTGAACTGAACATACTGCAACGACGGCTTGTTTTGTAAGCACCTTTACAGCCATGTGCACATTCTCATGGACTACTGAAGAAAAGGAAACTCCAAAGGCTGCTTAGGCGCTTGTTCGTGGAGAGAGGGTCGAGGTCAAGCAGCACAAAAGCTCCACTTCTGCTAATAGCTCTGCTCTTGAGCGGCATGCTCACTTGTTTTTCTGGCACGAGCCGGAGGATGACAGAAATGCATAGATGGAGCTCTGACGAGCGCTGTGTGTTTCAGAACCTCAGCCCCCCACCACACACACACACTCACACACACACACCACACACACACACCACACACACAGAAGCACACACAACGGCAAGAGGTTTTTTTTTTTGGACAATTCCAGCATGCCCGCATGCCTGAATATCATCAGCATCTGTTAGCATTCAACACAGATGCTGTATTCTAAATGCACACACACACAGAGAGAAAAAGAGAGAGAGAGACAGGGACAGAGACAGAGACAGAGAGACAGATTTTTGCCAAGGTCTAAAACACAGATAATTGAAAAGAGCAGGAGAATGACAGGCTAAGTGTGAGTTGTTCAGTGATGACATATGAGTCAGATGTGTTCAAATAGAAAGAGACAATTATGTGGAGAAATAAGAATGACAGAGATCAAAGAATAAACTGAGATAGACAGAAAGAGAATGAGAAAGTGGGGGGTGGGGTTCTTACCCGATAGAAGAAGGCTTCCTTGTACTGACCCATTCTGTTGCCATTCACTTGGACTTGCACCTTGTTCGTTAGTACTTTTGCAGAGGGCCCGGTTTCACATATCAACCTAAAGTGCAAGAAATCAATTATTTACAAATATTTCCTTTATATCTCAATGGATTCACAATATGATTTACGACAGCGCATGATCCCAAACTTTTGAACAGCCATGTTTACAGCAGGAGAAATTAAAAACACCCATGGAGCCACGGTTCAATTAGAGTGCCACAAAAGGGTGATGAAATCCTGATTATGTTTTTAATAATCAATAATGGACACACCCATTCACACACACCCACACGCACCTGGGACGTCCCAGTGGAGCGGGATACGAATATTTGTTTTAACACCCTGAAATTGAGACTAATTAAGCTTTAATGACATCATTCCCAACAGCACTGAGCAAGCGGTATGTGTGTGTGTGTGTGTGTGTGTGTGTGTGTGTGTGTGTGTAAATTTACACAGCTGCTGGTGAGTGTATAACAGTGTGTTTTTGTAATATTAGTAATACACTGGGGTGCACTGACCATTGGTATACACACATGCATGCTCACAGGTGTGCCGTTCTAGTTTATTTGGTCAGGTGGCAACAATGCATTTCTGATCCATTCCCCCAAGAAAAGCACATACTCACACACACAATCTCAGGCCTGGTTTTGTTGCAGGGTCTGGAAATCAGTAATTGTAGCCACAGGTCAAATCTGGAAGGGTGTGTTAGTGTGTGTGTGTGTGTGTGTGTGTGTGTGTGTGTGTGTGTGTGTGTGTGTGTGTGTGTGTTTGTGTGTGTGTGTGTGAGTGTGTGTGTGTGTTGGTTTTAGTGGCTGTTTTATTGTTCCATTTGAGCTATTTAAATTTTTTCATTTGTTTATTTAGGAAATGACACAGTACCACATTTTCTTTTCATATGACAATATTAAAACATCGAGTATCAGTCAAAATGTATCCAATGTTTCTTTAATAAGCTCCTCTTACTTAAAGCACTATCATCATAACATTACTCAAGCTTTCTACTAACTCACAAAAAAGTGTGAATATGTGCTATTTCAGGACAGATTTGTTACAGTATTGAATAAGTATTGAATAAGGTCATTGTTTTTTACTTTGATAAGAAATCTGCCATTTTCCAACAACATTGGCTTGATGCCAGTAAATGAAAACAGATCAGAGGCTGAGATATTAAAATGTTTCCTTAACAAGAGAATTAGCTGAAAATAAGTGCTGCATTAATTGTTTGACTCAAGCGACTCAACTGTTTGACATTCAGGATTTATATTTATATTTATATTTATCGATATACCATTTTTACCAAATTCTCCAGGGACCTGGAGGTTTTGGGTACGATTCCCGCTCTGGGTGACTATCTGTGAGGAATATGGTGTGTTCTCCCTGTGTCCGCGTGGGTTTCCTCCGGGTGACTGTCTGTGAGGAGTGTGGTGTGTTCTCCCTGTGTCCGCGTGGGTTTCCTCCGGGTGACTGTCTGTGAGGAGTGTGGTGTGTTCTCCTTGTGTCTGCGTGGGTTTCCTCCGGGTGCTCCGGTTTCCTCCCACAGTCCAAAAACACACGTTGGTAGGTGGATTGGCGACTATGTGTGTGTTGCCCTGTGAAGGACTGGCGCCCCCTCCAGGGTGTATTCCCAGCAACCTAATGATTCCAGGTAGGCTCTGGACCCACCGCAACCCTGAACTGGTTACAGATAATGAATGAATGTGATGTGTGTGTGTGTGTGAGTCATCAGCATCGTGGACATCCAGAAATTGAGCGTTGCTAAAAATAGATCACGATGATGACCGCATGAAAGCCACCAATCACAGGGCTGCTACTGCAGTGAATGTACCTAATAATCTGAAAGGCATTTTGAGGCAAAATTTCATTGTAATAGTTTCACTGCAAGGTTGAGCTGATATAGCCGTTGTATAGATGTTTTACGACCTATAAACATTTTGAGAGTGTTTTCTTCCAGCAATTATCGTGTTCCTGAATGAATTATGTCCCATATCTTATTTCCAGGCTCATAAATTACTGGAGGAATGTGTATCATGAATTTTGACTCTTGCTAAGGAGTGTGAAGCATTGTAAACATAATGGAAGGAAGAGTTAAGCTTAAGCTGGGTTCAATCTAGGTACCTTTTTGTATTCAACTGCCAGTGCATATTTTACTTTTAATCGAAAGGGAAGTGGTCAGAATGCAGCGGCTTTTCAAAAGTGCAGGCGCTTGCACTTTTTTCATCAGAATGAAACCCTTTTAAAAGAAAAAAAAAAAAACACAGTTCAGAAAACAGCAAAGAGAGTTGCCAAGTGGTTTGTGGCAGGCGACCAGTCAGGTTGCAGCTCTGATGCACCGATGAAAACAGCCAGAAAAAGTAGCAGCACCTTTGCAGAAGCAACCTTTTTGTATTTTTTTCTGCCAAATCTAAATCTGTGGAGAGCAGTGGCCTTCATTACACAGTCAATGCTAAAAGCTGAGAAATAAGTCTAATTTATATGATCAGTTATACATTAAACTCAAGGCCCGTTCACTAACAAGATCTCTTTCAGATAAAAAATATGACTGTGATTTCTAAACGTGTTTTTTTTCGTCTCTACAGGTGCAGAGGAAGTGTATCTTTGGTTAAAACTGAAGCAGGATTAATGAGTCAGAAGAGGATAAAAATAAAACATAACAATAAAATATGTTCTACACACGACTGTGCTCAAAAAGAATCTCAGGCTTGACGGGCTCAGTCTGCGAGTATTTGAGACAGACCCAAATGCAAAAACAACATTATACTGATGGAGATATAATGACAACCGTAAATCATTCCCGTACATTCTCAGAAGATGCGTACTTCATCACGTTTTGACTTGATGTGGTTCACGTCAAAAACTCTTCCAATATGTCCACAATCACCAGACTCAACAGAGCAATAAAACCTCTACTAAACCAGTTTGTCAATTTTGTGCTTACATGTGACAGATAATAGGCAAGTGGATGTTTTCAGAATTTACAGTGCAGTTTGTGTGTGTGTGTGTGTGTGTTCATAGGCCTTTAGACTGCTTCCGAGGCAAGCCTGCTGTCTAAGCTCGGTAATTATCTAACGTACTTATATTAATATACTGTTGTTATGGTTACAGCAAAAAAAGGAAAAAATGACAAATGTAAATTCAGTTTAAAATGTGTAATCTCTAACAAACACAACGAGTTAAAGGTTAATATCAGCCTACTGAATTTAACCCACGGTGCGTCTTCAGACATTTTGAGACAGTATGTAATTTTCCGTACATAATTTTCGGTGAAATTACCTCATAATTTACCATGCTTATAATTTACTAAAATATAGACCTGTTCAGACGATGACATGTTGTAAGGTACTGAGAATATTAATATAGTGAATATAGTATGTCCAGAAGTTTGCGGACATCCTCAATAATTAATTTCAGTAATTTTAGGCAGCTTTTGAAGACATGGATATTCAGTTGTGCAGATAACGTTTACACAGCTCCATTGAAAAACATAAACTAAAGGCTCTGGAGCCAACATGCTCAGCGCCAAGTAAAAAGCCCACCTGCAATCAGCTGTTCAATGCCCTGTTCTGTGTTCTCTGCAATACCTTTACAGCAAAGGAGGAGCCAGCTTCTAGTAATACAGTGTGTACCGTGTATGTGTGGGTGTGAGCGAGTGTGTACTCACTCCACTGAAACACTGTAGTTCGCAGGCAGTATGGTGCAAGGAATGTCCCCAATCAGCACCTTCACATCCTCAGCTTTGCTCCCCAGGTTTGAACCCTGAACCGTCAGCAGAGTCCCACCCCGTAACGGACCACTCAGTGGCGTAATCTGTGGGAAAAGCAATGTGAAATTTAGAACCAATTACATAAACTTAATATAAATGCAGTAGTGTGTTTCCATTAGACAGTAGGAGTCACATGAGTCAGAATACACCAGTGGTCTGTGCTTATTGCTTGTTGTTTTCATATCCTGACCATAGCATTGTAGCAGTGTGATTTGTATGTTTTATATTCAGGAGCCAGACCATGACCAAAGACTTATGTTTGGGTTCAGACTAACAGACAAAATCTAGCAACCGTCTGCCTTCTTCTCACTAATGTAAACACACACACACACAAAGCACTCGTTGCCACAAACACAGGGGTACACAGTAAGCCAAAGGGAGAAAGAGGGGAAAGAAAATGATGAGCGAGTGTGTGTGTGTGTGAGAGAGAGAGAGAGAGAGAGAGGGAGGAAGAGAACTTGATGTTTCCTCCGCTGGTCTTTGAGCTGTTCACAGTTCATTTGCGGCCTCCCTGTTCTTTTCTTTCATGCCTTTATCCCTGTCCTCTGTTTCTTCTTGTCTTTCTCACTGAAGCAAGGCCTGCTGCCCTCATATTGCTGCGGTCACCCCGGCTACCCTCGCGCTGCCGTGGTAACGGCCGATAACCATCAATGTGCGGTCAGCTCGGTCTAGAGGCAGCTACCGTGAGAGCACAGAAACACATGACCAAATGTGTGCCCGCGCTGGTGTCTGCGCAGTTTAAGGACAGTGCTTTTACTTTGTGGGAAAAACCCTGACTTGGTAAAACTTCAGTGGCAAGACCAATAAAATAATGAAGAAAAGGACACTGATTTTTACAAAGTGATGTCACTTAATGTGTATGATGTACCATAATATATAACATACGGTTATAACAATACTCTGGCCATGTTTTTATTACATAGCATTAAACAGAGCTCTTTATTTCCACATTCACTGTCTATTTTATCAGCTCCATTTACCATTAGGTTTCACTTTATAGTTCCGCAGTTACAGACAGTGGTCTGTTTGTTGCTCTGTATACATTTCTGCAACCTTTCACCTTGTTCTACAATGGGCAGAACACCACAGAGCAGGTATGATTTAGGTGGTGGCTCATTCTGAGCGCTGCGGTGACACTGTGGTGGTGTTGGGTTAGTGTGGATCAAGTGGATCAGACACAGCAGCGCTACTGGTGTTTTAAAAACCCCAAGTATCACTGCAGGACTGAAATGACTACACCAGCCCAAAACATCCACCCGACAGCTTCCGCGACCACTGAAGAAGGACTAGAGTTTGACTAACAGAGTGGACCATCAAGGTAAGGGTTTCTAATTGAGCGGACAGTGATTCAACTCCAGTAGCACTGCTGTGTCTGATCCACTGGTAGCAGCATAAATTGAACTGTATAAAATGTGTGTGTGTGTATGCTTTAAATATAATATTTTGTACATACAGAACATATGAAATGTCAACACTTCCTTATGTTATATAAAAAACTGTGTGTGTTCCGCTGAGTGTTCAAGCGTCTATTTTTAAAGGCCCTGAAAGAGGGAAAAGCTTTAATAGATGTGAGTGGTCTTCAATCGACAGATGAACTGCTGAGAAAAAGCCTGTTAAGCTAAGACACACTTCGACACACTCCAGGGGCCGGTATGGTCCCTACGTTTCTTTCACCACAGTTCACATAAAAAAATAAAAATAAAACGAGAGTTTTCATTTTCAAACGTTCACAAATGACAAGGTGGAAAAAGGAACAACTGCTGCATTTTCAAAAAAAAAACAAAAAAACAGCTCAGCCCCACACACACACACACACACACACACACGCACATGCATGCACACACAGGCACACGCACACTCCGAGGCCTGCTAACACTCCCAGGTTAGTAATTATCGCTGTGTGTCTAATGCATCCCCAGAGCACTTCTCCTCAACTGCTATTCTTTTCATTTACACCCCTCGCTGATGTGAAAGTGAGCGAGAGACCCAGAGACTGAGTGAGAGAGAGAGGGAGATAGAGTTTCCATGTATGTCCATTTATATAGCTGTTCTTTCTCAATTAAGAAAAGATTGATTTATTTAGCACTTTCACTTCATCCGCTTCAGTATTTTTCATCTCGTCTTCCCTCTCTCTCTCACTCTCTATCCCTTGATATTTTGAAGCTGAGAGCGTGAAGTTTCAGCTATAAATGGTCAGACGTGGTGGTGCAATCTGGCGTCACAAAAATGACTGAAACGACTCAAAGTGGAGATGAAAACAGGAAAGAGGCTTAGCCACCATTACCCAATCTTTCTCTACGGGTCTCTCTCTCTCTCTCTCTCTCTCTCTCTCTCTCTCTCTCTCTCTCTCTCTCTCTTTCTCTCTCTCTCTCTCCTCCTCCCACATCATATTCTTCTCTCTTCTGGGTCTCTCCCTTTCTTCTCCCTTCTTTTTACACTTTTTCTTTATTTGCTGCGCAACTTCTCTTCGAAATGTGATTTTCACTTCTCTCTAATACTTTCTCCTTTGTCTCTTTATTCTGCCACTTCACAATTTTATTTGTTGAGTGAAGAGTGACGATGACTACACTTTTAAAAACAAAATATTTGTGTGTTTTTGTGTGTGTGTGTGTTTGTGTGTGTTTGTGTGTGAGAGAGAGTGTGTGTGTGTTTTGGGGGGTTAATAGTGTGGCGTTCGTGGTCATTGTGTGATGTTACTAAAACACATACCCATACGCATGTGCACGCACACGCACACACACACACACACACCACACACACACACACACACACACACACCACACACACGCACGCACACACCCACGCACGCACGCACGCACGCACGCACACACACACACACACACACACACACACACACACACACACACACACACACACACACACAAGCACACTTTCCTGTCTCCTGGTCCCTTTTTAATGTCTGTTATTTCAAGCTGTTCAGGCAGGGGGGATTTCAGCAGAGCCAATCTCACTAATAAAGCACCCTGACCAGCCACACACACACACACACACACATTGTTGAACGCGCTTTCACTTACTGTTCTATCAGCAGGAAACGTTTAGACCGATTGAGCTTTACATGAGCCATGTTTCCTCTCTTTTTCTAACTTCTATCATCTCCCTCTTACACACACACACACACACACACACACACACACACACACACACACACACAAACACACACACACCTTGAGAAAGCACTTCACTTAAGCAAACTGACAAAATATTAAGCCTGAGTATTAAACCTGTGTAAGGCATCGCACTTAAAAGCAATATGTAATTACATCTGACAGTGCACTTGGTTCCAGATTTGCTGTTGAGGTATGTTATGTATGTGTGTGTGTGGTGTGTGTGTGTGTGTGTGTGTGTGTGTGTTTAGAATAAGGTGTAGGGTTCACAAAATTAATGCCAACCTACAATGCATCAAAACAAACAGACAAAGTGTGCACAAGTTAGGCACCACATAAATGTACTTATTTCTTGTCAAAAGACTTTTATTTTTTAGTGGTATTTCAGAGATGATTCGCTGTAAGCTACTACAGCTTCATAATTAAAGTCTCCTAAAAGAACAGATACATATTGATATGTATTACATTTGTATTATTTCTTGAGGGTTTTGTGTCATTTTTAAATATATTTCTCCTGATGCTGAGACACACTTGCCATGTACTTAATAACAGTTTTGAATTTAGAATAAATCAAGGGTAGTCTTTGAATTTTGCACAATACCACACTCATGTCTTTCCCTCTATCTCAGAATCTCTAAGCGACTTATAGACAGAAGACAGACAAGCAACCAGACAGATGTTTTTGTTTTTACAATATTTGTATGCTTGTGTGTTTGTGTGTATGTCTCCCTCATCCAAAACAAACTGTCCGGTACATGACTAAGCTGAGCTCCCACAGTCCATGCATCTTGTCATGAGACAGCTACTTCCTGTACTTTATCACTCAAATATGCCTCCCACTTCCCTCTGTGTGTGTGTGTGTGTGACTGTATTTATATGGTGAGTGTGCAACCACACTTTCCACATACACCCAAGTGCAATGCTGTGCCTTGGCATTTTTCAACTTTGGATATCCCCTCATATTTATATGCGCATATAAATATACGGTATTACCATTCTAACACTGAGTGGAGATTTTCACTCACTGAGAGTTAGAGTTCGACCTTGTAATGTTGTTTGTAAGAGATCTGACTGGCTGATTCATACACAATATTATGTCTGTGCACTTGCCCCAAATTAGCCCCCCATAGTCCAGACTGAAACGTCATAGCCTGGATGTACACATCAGTGTAACACAGAACTAACAATAAGGACACAGTGCATTGCCATGTCTGATAGCAGTTTTTCTTATTACATTACCGTTAAACCATTTAGAACATTAGCAATAATACTGGGAATGCTCCTGCTTCAGCCAGTTATGAGATGCCCTTCACTCTGCAGTTATTACTGTCTGATTTTTTAAAGCTGTAGATCCCATTTTTTAAAATATCTCTAAAATGTACCTATAGACAAAGCTTCACAAATTGGACTATAGCTAGTTGTGAGATGTTGTATAGATGCCTATAACACGATGCTACCAGGCTGAGAGGGCGTACTTTCAAACTGCCTCTAACCGATAGCTCTACACGCTTGGAGGAGAACACTAACTGCCCATTCTGCTACATCAGCTAACAGACACTGGCATTTATTGTGTGGATAATAAATAAGCAAATTAGGCTCTTTTTGATTCTAGCTACAGGTAACACTCGCAATGCCATGTGCCTGTTTTGACCATTTATGAGCCTTCTTACTGTTAGCCCCTTAAACCACAGACTATTTCACGCATTTACCATTTTAAAAACATGTATTCTGTAACTGCTATGAAATATTTTTTATTTTAGAACTGCTATATAAACTAATATTTATTAATTGACAGTAAGATAATGAGATAAAGGAGGTAAGATAAATTTGCACATTCATTATCCAGTTCAGGGTCGTGTTGGGTCCGGAGCCTACCCGGAATCACTGAGCGCAAGGCAGGATCACACCCTGGAGGGGACGCCAGTACTTCACACACTCACACATTCACTCACTCACACTTATGGACACTTTTGAGTCGCCAATCCACCTGCCCATGTGTGTTTTTGGACCGTGGGAGGATACCCACGCCGACACAGGGAGAACACACCCGGAGTTGGACTTGAACCCACAACCCCAGAATCCTGGAGCTGTGTGGTAGTGACACTATCTATAAACTAATTGTTTAGAGTGATATGCTGTGAAAAACCGTGGGAAAGATATGAAATAATTTTGATTAGCTACAGATCAAATAACTGCACTAGATTTATCTTAAGATTGTAACATTTTACATGCATACAGAAACAAAACGTGAACTGAGAATTCTAAATATATGGTTTAACAAAGCTCAAAACATGCCCAACCTTCTAGCAGCTGCTATGAAACTGTGTAGAGCAGCTCTAGATCAAGTGAAGTATGGGCTCACATATGGCTTATTATAGCTTCAAAGGTTAATCACATATTAAATATGTGTGTCTGTTTGTGTGTGTGTGTGTGTGTGTGTGTGTGTGTGTATTTGGACACTTAAGCCTACCTTTTGGATGGTGGGGTCAGGACACTGTGTTCTGATTGGCTGGCAGTGGTCTCGAGGACGACAGCTGTTCTCACACCAGGCACACAGGTGCCCCTGCTGTTCTCTACCCCAACACTGAGAACAGTCACTGTCCCCACCACCGCAGTTATACACCTCCACTATAGACAGAGGCAGAGAGAGAGAGAGAGAGAGAGAGAGAGAGAGAGAGAGAGAGAGAGAGAGAGAGAGAGAGAATAGACAGGGGGTTTCCAAAATTAGTCCATCTGTCCAGTCACCTTGTCATTCCAACTCACTGTTCAAATCCTTTCCTTTCTTCATTATCCCTTGTTTCTTTACACATTTCTTTGTTTTCTCTTTTGATATTGCTTCTAAGTCTTTCATTATTTCTTGTTTGCTCGATCTCATTCAGTATGTCTTCAATATTTATTCCTCTTTACTCCTTTCAATTCCTTCTTTATGTTCCATCTTCTTCCCTTTTTCTTAGCTTCTTGCTTTGCTACTTCAGTATTCTGTTCCCTTGTTTTTTATTTTTACATTTTAATTTTGACATACATTATTTTTGTCATTATTTCTTTCTACCTCTTTGTCCACATGGAGGAACAGACAGACGGTGAAAAGTTTATTTTGTGACCGAATCTATTCGATATATTTTTGAGTTTGGAGTTCAAGACATGGAGCCTGTTGCTGGTCAGAGGGCAAGGAGCAAATAAAAGACTGGGTTGAGGGCTGGAGGAGTGGACTGGGGCTCCTATCCATGCCTTTGAATTCATTAGCATCGGAGATGCTGGAATTATAAGCCTGGCTGCTCTTTTCCCGCCGTACACAAACCTATTAGCATATTCACACAAAGCACTGGAAAAAAGGGGAAAAAATATGACAAAAGCAATTTATGCTTTTCGTGGAGGAGACAAAAAGAGAAAGGTGGAGAAAGGGGTGATAAAAGAGCATGATAGAGAGAGAGTGAGAGAGAGAGAGAGAGAGAGAGAGAGAGAGAGAGAGAGAGAGAGAGAGACCAGAGTTGAGAAACCAGAGACCAGAGTGAAAGGAAATGGAAAGTAGCTGACATCCATGTGCAGATGTGTCTTGCAGAGCAGCCATATGTGTGTATATGTGTGTGTGTGTGTGTGTGTGTGTGTGTCTCACAAGCAAACAGACTGCTTCTGGAAGTGTGTTACTGTGTGAGCATGTTCATCTCCCATAGTAATGCTATAATTATGTTGTGCTATTTTCCACTGAGCATGTGTGTGTGTCTGTGTGTCTGTGTGTGTGTGTGTGTGTGTGTGTGTGTGTTTGAATACCTGTAACTGGCTGAGGACTGTCTAAATACTTGTCTTCGTCTTCCTTCTTTAGTGAAAGGTGAAATATCTCACTCCTCTTTGTGGTGCTCAACTACACAAAACATACACAAATGCATCAGGTTTTCACCTAAACATCTGGAACTCAACTATTTCATATTAATTCCTATATATCTGTGGAATAAACAGGTCAATTAACACTTTAAAATATCGTGGAACATGTGTTTCCATGATAATATCTCGTTATGACGAGAAAGGGTCTCACAATCAGTGCTTGATATTTCATAATGAGAATGGGTTTCATAACTAAGGTACACTATTAATAATTATTGAGACCTTACCTTGCCGTACCATAATAAAGAGTTACTACCGCATTATAATGAGACATTATCTTATACTAATAAACGTTTATAATTGAAAAAACATTACATATTTTAAGATCTCCTTAGTAGTAAATTATTAATGAGCTCATATGTTAAGTGGTTTAAACAGGTGACCAATCATTTCTCCTAAATGGTTGACGAGGACGACGACATCTTAATTCATTTAAAATAATGGTGAAATGTGATTAGCTGCACTCACGGTCACTCCACTGCACTTCACAGCCGACTCTCCGTCCAGCCACTGGGCCTTGTATAACTGCCTGTTTCCAAAGTCACAACTCAGCTGTGTGTCCTATAAGCACACACACACACACACACACACGGTATACAGACAAGCACACCGATTACTACAGTGAAACCACAGCTATGTCCATTCACATCAAAATTCCCAGAGGCAACAAATCCATTTCACAACATCACAAGACAGCGCACAGAAATGCAGTGTTTCTGTTTCTGTCTTGGGTTCCAGTCTGGTCTCGTTTTCTCATTCAACAAGCCAAACCTCGTCTGCCCTTCTGACCAGTTTAGAAGAGAGAAATCCATAAACGTCTTCCCGTATTTTGCGAAATCTGGTGCGACTGGATTTCCACCAGCTGCTGCCATCTCTATCTGCTGATATTCCGCTTCACTTCACTCTATTACATGCTACAGGTCTCAGAGGGCACCCGCACGTAACGACTGGACGACTTTAGCCTGTAGACAAACCTTACGTACAACAAGTGATGGCGTACAAGTCTTCGCTCGAGCCTTTCTTTTTTGTCCTTTAAAACATGTGGAAAGTAATTCATGCCACCGCAGGAATCCATCTGGAAACCATAATCCTACTTATGAATTCAGCGCTGGCCAAGACCTCCAGAGAGGGACATGGAAAGGATTATAGACACAGAAAGACATAGTTATCACCATTTCGAAAAAGAATGGTGAATGGGTGAGGTATGAGGGGTAATTATGTGGGTTCACATTACCTCACTGTAATGACATTCAATATCATTATTCTACTGGTTAGTATACATATTTAACATGCTCTTGAATATTGTGCAAATGTAATTTCTTTCTTTTTCTGTCAAACCAACCATTAAGAACAATGTACTTACTTTTCTGTGTCAGGGAAAAAGCCGTAAACATATATTTAACAGAACATTGCACAGAAACCTCACCTCAAAACATTTATTTTAGTATTGTATCCACTGCATGTTCTTTTTAAGAGAATTGTTCTCAGTTTCTCAAAGAATGATCACATTACAAGTCTGATGCATTACATTGAGTGGTGTGGATGGGGGCGGTATGCAGCGTTGGAAATTGTAGAACAGTGAGTGGATTAACAAGATAGACGTTTCTTATAGAGTAGAGATAGTTGAGTGGAGTAGAGTAGAGAGTTGAGAGTATGTGAAGACCTCGGTGGTTTTCCGAAGAATGAAACTATTCTCAAAGATTAAAAGTGTTGATCTCAGGTCTGCAACAAGAAGACGCTGTTGGTATGTGTTTCAAACCACAAAAAAAAAAAGAAAGCCAAATTGATGTCATGATTTTGTGGTATGTCATGCTCGGTCAGAGTGCAGATTTTCCACATAAAAATACATTCAATTGGACCTATTTATTTTGCTTTACAAATAATCTTTCTATTCTAAGCTCTAACCCTAAATATATTCTGCAATGTGGTTTAAGATTGGGTTTCTGTGTGTGTGTGTGTGTTGTTTCATATGAAAAATGTAAAAGCTTGTATCCTGTGCTAAACCTAATTCTAAGCAGTTGTGTCAGTGAAATATATATATATATATAATATATATATGTGTGTGTGTGTGTGTGTGTGTGTATTTTGTTGCATATGAAAAATGTAAAAGCTTGTATCCTTTAAACAGGGCAAGCTCATTCGCATGACGAATTTTTAAAGTATGCAGGCAAACCTCTCAGTTCTAAACACATGCTTAACTATCAATAAATGAAGTAAAAACGAAATCCAGCTGAAATTAATTACATGCAGAAAGCACAAAACATAATGTGACTTCAGGAAACTTAACAACTTTTAAATAAAGGAAGCATAAATCAGTCACATATTTTCGCTAAGATACTCAAACTCCTTCACCATCCCCTACCTTAAGGAAGCTTGCCACCCATTTTCTAGGAGTTAACCATGGTCTTAGTTTTGGAGGAGGTGTGAATGATAGATATCTAAATTAGTTTTAGATATTTCACAACTGTCCAAAACAATTTAACTTAGTAAAGTCAGTTACTATTGTTTTTACTTGCAATTCACTCAGAGATAGAAGGCATTTCATTAAAGTGCATCAAAAGCCAAATTTCCTTTTACTGCTGCAAAAAAGTTTAAACATTTGTAAGTGTAAATAATTAAATATAAGTAGTCCTAAATCCTCTGTAAGCAGAATAATAAATATCTGTACTTGGTTATTCCCCACAGGAGAAATGTAACACTTTTTAAACGTTATGCTGATTTTTCATCAAGTGAATTTAATCAATCATAAAAGTGTGTTATGGAAAGCAGCAAGTTCATTCAATTCAGCTTTATTTTTAGGATCTGACTTGAGCTAAGTAAACTTGGAGTGATGTATTATGGCAGACTTGGGGGGCCCCTACCTGCTCCACATTGCTGAGGTGAAGGGTGATGTCTTGAGTCATTCCTGTAGGCCATGGGGGGAATTCCTCGTCCACAATGCTGGGGCAGTCAGCTGCATTCTGAGTAACAGGAAAAGACAGGAATTGAGAGTGGGGGAGAACAATAGGTACCCATGTTTCCACTACCATAAATACACCCCACTTCCTGTTTGGCTGCATGTATGAATGAAACTGATGACCAAAGAGGAAAAGAGTATACCCAACTGCGAAAACATTCCTCGTCTGTAGGAAAAACAAACGACTGAAGAGGCCAAAAACACCTCTAGTTGATGGGTACACCCAATTTCGCACATCAGTAATAGCACGTATATCAGTCCAGGACAATGTTACGCTTTCCCAAAATGGACTGGCTGTAGAACAGTTAGGGTGTAAAGAAGGCCTGAATACATATTTTAAATCAAATGTAAGCTTATTGATTATACTGGTGTAAAAATCTTAATTCATTGTTGAAATAAAAAAAAATTAATTGAAAATTTGTTGAAAATTAGTTCTGATTTTTTTTCTAGATTGATACAGCCAATGTGTACACATAAGTTAGGATTTTAGCAGCTGGACAGAAAGCCTACTGCATTACCTCCTCAAAATAATGAAGGACTGCTGAAATAATTAATTCACGTTTTGATTTCCAATGTTATGTTACCAATTTAACAAGTAAACAAAGTTATTCGGGGCCTGGAGATTCTGGGCAGGTAACTGAGTCTATATGAACAGTAGTCTAAACCAAATTATCATTGGTGTTAGCTTAGCGCTAACATTCCACATACCAATATATCAAAAATGAGAAGAGAATCCCTCTAAAATAATGCTTCTTTCTGGTAGCATCTTTATGATATTTTAATGTGACATGTTAGCACCGAGTTAATATCAATGCTAACACTGCTAACACTGCTAATACTGCTCCTCATATTCACAGTCAGATATTTATCCAAGATTTCCAATGGGTGAGACCTGTTAAGTGAGTACAAAAGTCTCTTTAGGCCTGGAAATCTTAGCTGCATCTGTCTGAATATGAAACAGCGTTAGCATTAGTATTAGCTTGACATTACTAGGGCACATGAAATACTATTGAGGTGCTTAGCATAAATACGCATTATTTTAGAGGCATTTCATCTACAATTTTAACATACATAACATTACTGGACACTACATGTTAATGAAGTACCAGAGAGTATAAGGTATGTTTAAATTAAAAAGCTGATTGGTAAAATCTGATTTGCTGACAATATTTTCCAGAGTTAGGAGTCAAAAATGATCTTGCCCCACAGCACACAGTTAGACTTCAGGAATGGAAGATGAACATAATGTTGAGTAAGAAGGAGTTCGGCGATAGGAAGAAGAAAGATCACAGTAAAGGCTCCAGCCTCAGTTGGAGAGAGTGGATCTGGGCAGCAGAAAGATGGGAAGCTTGTTTTCATCGTGATGATGTTGGCGCTGAGAACAGAAGTGGACGCGAGGCAGTGGCTGACGTTGGTATGACTGTGGCGGAGATGAGGTCATAGCCTTTTAAGCTTGGAAATCACAGTGGTGGCAAAAGAAACCGCTGGGCCTTCTCACCCCCCTTCTTCATTCTCTCATTCTCTTGCTGTTGTCTAAAATTGCTGACTGGAGCGTTGTATCTCTGGCAGAATTTGTTCCTTTGTTTCATTGCCATTGCTTATTTCAGTATTTGGATCCGAGCGTATCATGGAGCTCATCATTTCTCTGTTTTTATTTATACAGGCTTCTGGCTTGAAGGATTAGAATCTCTCTCTCTCTCTCTCTCTCTCTTACTTTTTAGTTTTCTCTTTCTCTCTTTCTCCATCCATCTGGACAACAGCACCAAAATGGTCTTTGCCTGTTTTTAATGCAATCTGTTGTTTCTACCTACACAAGAAAAAGTAATGGACTGAATTTACTTGATTCAAATACACTGTACATTGTTTCCACATGAATAAAATATATTTCATGGGCACAGTTATTGCCAAAGATCAGTTTTGCTGATATAATATACAGTATTTTATTCATATGAAAATGATACATTTAATCAAATAAGTTCAGTGCATCACTTTTTTTTACTCTGCATGTATTTTTCACCTGAGCTCCGCTTTTTTAAAATTGCTTTCTGGTGTCCCTCCTTCTCTCTCTCTTTTTTATCCGTTCCTCCTGGAGCCTGGTCATACGTCATTAGCGCTAGTTAAATAGTCAGACATTGTGTCCACTCAGCAGGCAACCAGCTCCTCTGGGCCCATCAAAACCAAACCCCATTTCAGAGACGGGGGAAAAGGCAACTCCTCGTGCCATGTAAGCGGTCACGTGGCTGTTAATTATGGCATATTAAGACATATTAAACAATCGCATTAAGATTTAAAGTTTGTTAGCCATGAGAGAGGTGTGTGTGTCTGCGTTTTATGAGGCCTGTTAAAATGGCTTGCCTTGTCCTCGACTGACCTGCTGGATCACGCTGGATGTCAACATTAGTCCCACTGGTCTGACAGGGTGTGAGTGAATGATCACATTGTGATTGATAGCTTTCACTTGAAATCAATAATCACTGAAAATGACGGATCGTTTATGAATGTGTGGGATGTGTTTTCACGCTCCAAATCTAGTTTTTGTCTGTCTTTGAATCAAACGCACAGCTACACAACATTCAGTTCTGTCAGGCATTACTGATCCCAGTGGAGTCGGAATTAAACTGCTCAGAGAAATACAGTTTAAGCTTCTGTGTATGTAAAATACCTACGTTCTGATTACCTGCTCTATACTGGGTCGCATTCAAGAAG